>NC_053445.1:28290000-28590000 GCF_007990345.1 Gossypium hirsutum | reverse complement strand
TCATAGTTTTCCAAGACTTAAATGCGGAAAACACATCACCTTTCTCCTTCAAGAAGAATACCCAAACTTTTCTGGAAAAATCATCTATAAAAGTTAGCATATAATTAGCTCCACCTCTCGAAGGCATTCTGGATGGCCCCCACAGATCAAATGAATATACTCCAACATTCCCTTCGTGTTATGGATTCCTCTGGTGAATCGAACTTTCTTTTGCTTCCCAAAAATTCAGTGCTCACAGAACTTCAGTTTGCAAATTCCTTACCCATCAAGAAGTCCTCTTTTACTCAATTCCACCATGTCATTCTCACTCATATGCCCTAAGCGTATATGCTAAAGTTTAGTAATATCATCATCTGATAAGGAAAATGAAGCAATAGCTGCATCATCAGTAATAATAGAACCCTGCAAAACGTATAACTTGGCAGTCTTTCTCTGCCCTTTCATCACAATGAGGGAACCTTTGAAAATATTCAAAACTCCACTTTTAGCTATGTATTTGTACCCTTTTGAATCAAGAGTACTCAACGAAATTAAATTTCTCTTCAATTCTGGAACATGTCGTATGTCACTAAGTGTTCTGACAACTCCATCAAACATCTTAACTTTAATTGTTCCAACATCTGTAATTCTACATGAAGCATTATTTCCCATCAAAACAACACCTTCAGACACTGTTTCGTAAGTTGTAAACCAATCCCGATTGGGACTAATGTGGAAGGTGCAACCTGAATCAAGGATCCGCTCCTCGCTCACTTTAGAATTGTTGACTTTACCAAAATTTTTTGCTTGTTTTCCATTTTGATTTGCTGTCTCCCTTTTGATCTTGTTCTGTAGCTTATAGCATTCAGATTTAATGTGTCCTTTCTTCTTATAGAAGTTACAAGTTTTACCTCTATTTGACGACTTCGATCTACCCTTAGATTTACTGCGAGGATTCTATTCATGTGTCCTTCCACGATCATCATCAGCATTCCGATCATGTCTTCCACGAACAATGAGACCTTCTCCCTGAGAGTCAGTTTTAACCACAAACTGCTTCATCTTATCATACGAGGTTAAAGAATCATAAATCTCATCAACTGTGAGAGACTCATGGCTATATAAAATCGTACCTCTAAAGGTTGAATAAGACGGGGGCAACGAACAAAGTAGAATTTACCCTAGATCTTCCTTATCATACTGAACCTCCATGGCCTCCAAGTTTAAGAGAATTTTTTTAAACACTGTTAAGTGTTCGTACACAAACGCACCTTCCTCCAAATAATGAGTATAAAGACGTTGCTTTATATGCAGCTTGCAAGTTAGAGTTTTCAACACACATATTTGTTCTAACCTTTTCTATAATCTAGCGACGGTCTTCTCCTTCATCACATCCTGCAAAATTTCGTTAGACAAATGCAGATGTAACTGTGTTAACGCCTTTCGATCCTTGCTCTTCTTCTCTTCCTCCGTCAATGTTGAAGGCATCTTATCTACCCTTAGCAGAGCTTCCTCTAAATTCATCTATGCAAGAACTGTCTGCATCTTTATCTGCCACAACGTGAATATGGTGTTGCGATCCAACAGCGAAATTTCATACTTCAAAGACACCATTACCGTGATTGAGATGAACAACCCAGAAGCTCTAGTACCAATTTGAAAAAATAGAACGTCCGTAATGACAATTTATCGCAAAGAAAAAGAAAGAAAAATAAAGAACACATAGATTTTACATGGAAACCCTTTCAGGAAGAAAACCACGAGCAGAGGAGAAGATAATTCACTATGTCGAATTCGAATGATTACAAGAGGAGTAGACTATGTCTATTTATAGGCTTGTAAAACTATATTCTAATAGGAGTGTAGTAATATTGAAACACCTTATTCTAATCAATATAAAATAAAAGAATTGTAGTTCTATATGGATTTTACTTTTATTGTATTTTACCAATGTATTTTATTTAAATAATTATTCGGGTCACTTAATTCTAACAGAAAGTGAAAGTTGAATTGATTAGAAAAAAAATTTTGTTAAAAAAACTATGACTTTTTTAAAAATATATATATTAAAGATTTAAAAACACATATCATGACTAGACACATTGTGTCAGTGACATCAGCGATGTGACTGGTCAATAAGTTTATAATGTTAATAATTGTTAGTTTAAAAAAATAGAATGGGAGAAGAAGAACCAACGTCTCTATTTAAGAAGGTGGGGTTTTGGTCCCCCTTCAAATATTTTGTATTTTGTAGAAGAAGAGAAGGAAGAAAAGAGAAGAAAAAATAACTCATAAGGTATTTATAGTTTGTATTTTGTATTTTACAATTATTGTAATATAATAATTAATTATTTTTAATTTTTTAAATTTTTTAAAATTATGCAGATATCAAAATGTATTCTCGAGTAAATACGAATCACACTTCATCGAGGATCAACGAAATAGTAAAATTAATTATAAATTAAATAAAAAAATTCATTTTAGTTTTTCGTTTTTTCTTGTTCAACGCTACTTTGCTCAATGTGTTTTGATTGCATAAAACTGATTTTTATTTGGTTGTTGTTAACCCTTTTTAACTTCTTTTTGCATGAAACTAATCTCTACGTGTTAATAATATTTTTTAATTATGACACATTCATAAATTTATATATTAATTTTTTTAATACAATGACCTTTCTGCTTAATTTTGCATTGATGCTATACTTGGTTCCATTTGTGGGGTGCAAAAAAGTTACATTTATCTTCCACTAACTTGACACCATCTAAATAAAAACTAAAAAATTGCATTCACATGAGGAAGCTAAGATTATATATTAATTTGGCTTCAATTAATCTATATATCATATTATAAGTGTTCAAATCAGATTGAATCAAACTCGAAATTATTAGAGTTACAATTAAATTTATCTTTAACAAATGAATAAATATATTTTATAAAAGTTCTCGTATTTAAGATAAGTTTTTGAGTTTGAATATGCATGGTTTATATTATATGTAAAACTCTATGTATTATTATAGATATCGATTCAATAATATTAAGTCTTTTTATTTTTATATTTACCCATACCACCTATGTTTTTTTAGGACATTATTGTTTTTTTTTTGTTTGATGTACCTTTTGTAGTTATATGGTTGCCTTATGTTTTAATGCTTAACTATAATTTGGACATAATAATGAAAGGGAATTAATGGTACGTAAGCTTCAAAGAGATTTGGAAATCACATTTGATCTCTACGTGTTTTTATTAATATTTATGACAAATCTTCTTTCTATTATTAATATTTTATTACTCATTTAATTTAACTTAAATAAAAAAAATACTTAGAATGGCTACGTTTGTATAAGAAAAGTCTGATGTTTTTTGTTTTCTCAAGCTTTAAGTTTTACTCTTCAATATATAATTTTATGTTTAAATTATATAGATAATTGATTTATCATATTTTTATAAAAATTTTACCATACAAGATGGATATCGAGTTTTGAGGTTGCGGTTTTATTTTCCCAAGTACAATTCAGATGAGCTAATCATGTCATACTTACAGTTGGTAGGATTTAGGGATGTCACATTGATCCAAAGGCTTGACCTGAGGGCGAACTTAATATCCGTCTTGGTTGAGCGGTGGTATACGAAGAACCACACCTTCAATATACTGTGCGAGGAGTGCACTATCACATTGGAAGACATCACTATGCAACTTGGGTTACGAGTTGATGGTACTATGGTCACGAACCAAAAAAAAGTGTTGGAACCTTCAATACTATGCCACAGATTGCTTGGATAGTCCCCTAGTGATGGGGAACAGAATTTCACATGCTTGACATTGGCATGGTTGAGAGCAAAATTTAAAATGTTATCAAGTACCGCCACTAAGCACAAGGTGATGTTTGTTGCTCGAGCCTATATTATGCAGCTGATCAGAGGGTACTTATGCCAGACAACACATCTAAGAGGGTCCACTTAAAGTACTTGCCTCTATTGGAGGATTTCTCTGATGCCGGTACTTACAGCTGGGGATCAATATGTTAGCCATATTGTACCATGAGCTTTGTCGAGCAACAAAACATAGGGTCAGTAACATGGCTGGTTGTTTTGGTCTGCTGCAGTCCTAGGATCTATATAAGATGCCGTTTCTAGCGGCTGTTAGGCACCAACCAAATTTGTGGCCACTTGTAAATAGGTAAAAACACAATTATACTTAACATTTAACGACTCATAAATGTGGGTAATATTTTCTCAAGTTTAAGTGCTAACCTGTTTGTTTCGGTTTCAGATAGGCCACATCTTCGGGAATTGGTGTGAGCTAGACATTAAAAATTTACCGCCGAATGATAGATGCGTCTGCCGGAGAGAAAGTAATATATATTAATATGGTTTAAGTAACGTTGATTTAACTTATCCACTTGCAGTATGTGATGTGACTTGACTCATTATGTTATATTGTGCAATTCTTGTAGATGTTGTATTCTACACCGAACATTGCAACCCTTATCTTCAATGGGTTCACGTCGAAGCCCATGTGTGGTGCATTAACACGCCGGTGCTCAACTTCTCAACCGTTGACTGGTACAACACCGATCGAGTTATACGATAGTTTGGGTGTAGACAAATTGTGTCAGTCGATCCACAACAATTTGCTGATGTCTACAGTAAGACAATAAGGGGAAAAGATGCAACAGATTGGAGCGTTGTACATAACTCCTGCATATAGCACTATGGAATTCTCAGTACGACAGGCGGCCTGATATGCACTCCTACATGTTTGACTTCAATCCTTCAACTGAATACATGCAATGATATATGACTCGATGGCGCGTTTATTTATATGGTGGAAAACTTATGATAGTACTGGATCACGGCTACAGACATGGAAGTCAACCTATGGGGGAGCTCGACCCAAAGGATCAACATATGGCGAAGCTCGACTTGGAGGACCAACCTTTGAACATATCGGACCAATGGGTTGACACTTTTTGTGATGGGTCGCAGAGCAGTTCATATCACCCGGATATGGACGATTCGAGTTCATATCACCCAAAGCAACTACCGATATGATTTGATATGTTTGGTAATAACATGTACTCCACCCCGCCTCAAGTCACATTCAATCTTGCTGCCAATCCTCCTGATTGTACAGTACACCCCAACGTCCACCCCGTCAATAAAGGCCCGTAAATTGCTATACCTCAAACAACGATACCACTCCCCGGTCATTCAAATTTTGATACATGTAAATTTCAAGTGTTATGTAGTATTTGTTGTATTGGTTTATAATTCCACAACTTATGTATTAGTCTTTTTAGTATAACTTATAATAGCTTTTAAAGTATTAAAAGTTGCAACAGTTAATTTTAAATAGAAGCTTAACACTAAATAATACAAACTTTATTTCCATAAGACCATAAAATGCAAACATTGGGTACAACATTTAATTTCCTTCAGATCAAGAAGATTGACCAGTATAGACATTTCCATGGGGACATTTACTCCGATTGTGGCCAACTGTTCTACATATGGTGCAACCCTTTGGATCGACCTATTCTTTGATATCCATGTCGTTCCAAATCCTCATTATTTTCGGTCAACCTTTGACTTTCCTACGTAGTGACCGATATGACAACATCTCGAACGCAGGCGATTGCACTTCCCATGTTGATACATCCCTTAATACGGGGAATTCATTACCCCAAATACGCAACATACATTCAAAGGTGTACACATCATCGATATATTTTTTGACATTCAAATTATAGGTAGTACACGCTACAACCACATGTGCACACGGGTACCGTAGTGTTTGGAACATCTCACACTTATATCGCCTATTTTGGAGATCAACTCTATAGGATCGTGGTGGGGTCCCTGATCGATGATCAATGTACTCTGTCACTCGGAAAGTTTCCAAGTTTCGAGAATATAGTTTTGCATTCATCGGCCTGGCCCTTTGAGTGTTCTCTTTCATGGCATCCCTGATATATTCGACGTGTACGTGTCCTGCCTCAAACTGTTGTGCTTGTTTCAACCTTATTTTTGGCATTAAGGTTGCTAACCTGTAAAATGTAGCTGAAAAAACTTCTGAAATTGGCAAGTGACACGTACGCCTTAAGACGGGGTTAACGGCCTCAATGAGGTTGGTCGTCATATAACCATATCGGTACCCCTTGTCAAAATATTGATCCCATTCCATGGCTCCATGCTACCAAACCACTGTCTGAGAAAAGGTTTAGACCCCACCATATCAATCTCTAACCTCGCCAACTTATGTCTGAATCGGTGTGCTTCCAGCTCGTATCCAATGTATGTATTCTGATAAAACACGTTGTCATCCCAATTAGGAAATGGACTTGAAATATTTACAAATACGAATTTAAATATGATATTTTTACCATGTCACGATTCATTTGCGCCAGTCTTTGTTCTTGTACTCATTGTGAAAGTTGACAGCGATGTGACGAATACAGTAAATGGACCTCCACGGAACCTCGGATTATCAAATCGTAGCAACAAAGCCCTTCGATCTGTCAGAGATAATACAAATGTTGTCTTGCCTGACAACATGCCTCCACAAGTTCTGAATGAAATATTCCCACGATTTAGAGTTCTCCGACTCTACGATGGCGAAAGTGATCGGTATTTGCATGTATATTCCATAAATCAACGTTCCATCAACCTGCACTAACAATTTGCAGTGGGAGAAGGCCCAACACATGGATCGAAAGTCTAAAAAAATGACAGAAAATTTATCTCCCTAGTTCCAATTGTCTATTCGAGGCTCTATAAGGCAACGTTTGCAAGTCCACGATAGTTCATGGGACGTACTCCATCATCGCTAAAATCCAACCTTGAAGTTCATTGTATGACTCATCCCATTCACCGTACAATTGTTGCATGGCCATTTGTTTTGCCCACCACGCTTTCCTGTACGACACTCTGTACTAGAATCGGGCTTGCATGTCCCCAATCAATGTCGACATAAGAATGATTGGGCCATCTTTCACTAGTGGCATGATGTAATTGTAAATACTTTTGGCATCCAATTTCCGGTAGTCTTGAGACATACGTGAGGCAGTGCATGTATGACGGCCTTCTAATTTTTGTATTTGCCACTGTTGAGTCTTCTATATAAATGTATCCCGAACCCGCGCGACACCCATTACCGGCTCTCCAACATTCCCCAACATATAATGTCGGTATAGACTTGGAAACCTTGTAATCAATCGACAATTTCATGTTGTACTGTTTGATGGCAAACACACAGTCCATCTTGTTCTCAAACCGTTACCCAACGAACAACTCTTCCAATTGTGGATTTGACGTCAATATATGAACAGGTACTATATCAAAATACTCAAGGAAATCGGATGCATGCGCTGCATCTAGATCTACGTTTAACATGCCGCCTCCAAGTTCGTTTTGTAAAATAATGCCACAAATCGGGTTACTGAATGAAGGGCCGTAAACATCTTCAACCTCCTCCGGGCCTTCATCATCGTTATCCTCCGGAACCTCATCAACATCGAGGTCATTAAAATCGTCAACATCCTGATCAGAATCTTCACCATTATTGGTCCTTTTTTCGACATCTGTCTCGGCTCTTATTATCACCTCCGGATGTATTTGTAGACGGGGACTGGGGTATGGTTGTTATACGAACTCCTACCATAATTTGGATTTTTGGGTATCTATGATGTCTCTCTGCATTCTTACTGGTTTGTCCATTCAACATTAATATCAAAGTCAAATCCATGATGTTGACTTTTAGGACTAATATTCTCAACAGGCTCTAAGTCCACTAACTCAACAAATAGCTCAACCAGTTGGGGGTTCTCACTCCTAGTCGACCACCATATTTTCATCATAGTGCCCAAGTCATCATCATCTAACAGTTGCATCTCACAAAATTTCAATAGATTTGTAGAGATCAAAAACTTGTAAAATAATCTGGACGTCGCCCTTCCACAACGGATTGCTATTTTCGCATTGATCTTTCTTTTCATTTCTGTTAGCTTCACTTTTTTTTAATCGCAACCCTACTCTTTGTCGACCTTGAAATACACAATCAACATCACCTTCTACAATTTCACCATAAAAAAAAGTACACCAAAAACATCTCGTTATTCATCTTCAACAGAAATTTTGAACTCTCCTACTAAACACAACAATTTCACCATTTTATATATGTTAGAGAACCAAGTGGTGGAGCCATAAAGAATTGCTCTACCAAAATAAAATATCAAATTTTAAGTTTTTATATTAAAAAAACACATTTTAAAAAAAGTACACTTATAATAAAGTGGTGGAGCCATTTTAAATGGCTCCACCAAATAAAATATTATTTTTTAAAAATTTTAAATATAATTTAAAAAATGTATAAATAAACAAATATTATAAAACATTTAAAATATTATAAAAAATAATAAACAATTAAAAAAAATTTCAAAAAAAATGTTTGAATAAACAAATATTATAAAACATTTAAAATATTATAAAACAAATAATTAAAAATTAAAAAAAACAAATAATACACAAATAAAGAAAAACAAATCAAATAACAGAAAAAAGATAAAAGGTAGCAGAGGTGTTAGAATCTCGTGGCGCCAAATTATTTGGCTCCACCAGAAAAAAGAAAAATTTGTTTAAAGCCCCCCATTTTTTTCAAAAATCACAATATTTTCTTAGAATTTATATAGGTGGCGTCATTCTACATGACTCCACCAAAAAATTGATTTTTTTATCCTGATTGTTGATGTGGCATGTTGGTGGCACCAAACACTTTGGTTCCACCAATTTTTATTGTAAATTTTAAGTTATTTATGTATTTTATCAAAACATAGGTCATTTACGTAATTAATTAAATTTTTTGGGTTAGTTTTATAAAAAAGTCTAAAAATTTTGTTTTTATAGCTGAATACATTACAATATTTTTTTCTTTTTGTTTGTTTTTTTTTCTTTATCTCTATTTCTTTGTTGTTCTGCTTATGTTTCTCCTTTTTTGCAAGTTCTTCGTGGTGACGGCAAGGGGTCGAGTCAATGACAATGGGAGCCTTGCCCCTTGCCATTTCGGTGAAATGGTGGTAGAGAAGGCAGACCTCGGGACGTGGGTGACTTCGAGAGGTGTGCCTGCTAATGTGACAAAGGCGGCGGCTAGAGACTTAACGGAATTAGGGTTTTCTGTTTTAGATTTAGGATATTGGGCTATTGTGCTTTGGGTTTTTTTGGGCTTTAGGGTTTTAGGTTAGCAGATTGCGTCTTGGGTTATTGGGCTTGTATATTTGGATTTTTTTGTAATTGAATTGTTATTTAATGGACTTTTTATTTGTGTTTTATTTTATTTATTTTGTTCTTTTTAGTTTTATTTTATTTGAGTAGGACGAATTTGACCTGTTACAGGCAGTTTGAAGATTCGATCAGAATGTTTCAAGGAATCAATTCAAAATTTGATTCATACTTATTTATGCGATAATTAAAAATTTTGTATATTAAATATATATAATTGTAGAAATTATATTTTTATATATAGTATAAATAATAAATTTTTAATCCAAGTAATTGTAATAATATTGTTATAATAATATCTAAAAATATTATGAACTTGTACATTTTCAATAGTCCGGAAACTTTTTCCACTCCCTATAAAACATAAGTACTTCATTATCCAAACGGGAGCGTTTTGTTAATTCGCAAAATCCAGTAAAAGGAAGGCACTCTCAGTAAATATCCTCCAAATTCAAGGGTAAATAAGGAATTTTGTATTGTAAATGTCGAGTTCACGCTTTTACGTCGTTCTGGAAAACTTAAAAACGGGAGGGAGAAGAAGAACGAAGAAAAGTTACAGAGACGAGGGAGTGTTTGTGTATATTTTTGATGTTTGCACTCTCATGCATTGACATATAGGTGTTTAAAGGTCTGCAATTGTTTTATATATACCAATATATTACCGAATAAAAGACAATATATCATATTATTGGATAATCAATGTGACCTCTTCTTCACCCCTTTCACTTCCCTATGAAAACGAAATGGAAAGGAACGGCATTGCCAATAATGATTGTCTACAATTGTAGAGAGGCAAGGAAGAGATGCATTTGGTCCAATTAGGGAAAAGATATAGGGAGGAAGCGAGGAGTGTGGAAGTTGTGTTTCTTGGTTGACCATAGAGGCAGGGATTTGGAGGGAATTATTTTGTTTTTTTATGACGATTCGTTTCGCATTTATGCGTTGAAGGATATCAAGGGTTTATTGGCTCTGCCTTGGATCTGAACCTAATCAGAAACAATGGTTTGCATTTTGTTTCCTCTATGATTTTATTTATTTTCACTCTTTTCCTCTTTTTTCCTATGTACCGTTAATTGTTTCTGTTGATTTTGGATTCTATTTCGTGAATGAAGAGGTAGCTCATTTAACTCCAATGAAGTAATCAAATTGAAAACTGTTTCTACTTTTTTTCCTGGATGCTGTTTGTTTCTTCTATTTCGTTGTTGGGTTGATTCAGAAATGTTTAAATGTGAATTATTGGGTTTTGAGATCTCTTTTTTTTAAAGTTCATTATGATTATACCCTTTTTTTTATGAGAGAAAATTAGTTTTCTTTAACTAATTTCAGTTTCTAGAGCCTCATTTCTCTTTTTCTTGGTAGTCAGGATTCTTGATAGATAGTAATCTGGAAATTCTTATTTGAAATCAATTGAAAAATAGCACTATAGGAATTTTCTTAACGCAATTCAGTCAATAATTTTCCCACAGCAGTGTGAGCATAAAATACTAGCCTCGTGTGAAGCAGCTAGCTTAGTAGAACTTACGGCAGCTTAGGGTGTTGACAGCCTTAGCCCTGTCTTTTAAGAGTTCGTTTTATTGACTTGAATATGTGATTTCCAAGTAAAAAATTAATAATGTTTTACTTGATAATTGAAGGATGTTACAAAATTGTTTTAGATAATTATAGGGTGAGAGAGATGCAGAATAACCAAAGAACAGAGGCATTGGATGGTGGTCAGAAGATGCACTGTATAACCCTTTTGCTAGCCCTATATATCTAATTGCACAATGCAACTTAATTTTATGTTAACGAGTCTCTATTCCTTCACCTAGATATGCTGATGATTTGACATGGTGTCACAGGTTGCTCCATCCAATATTATTGCTGGATCTATTGTTTGGGTGGAGGACCCTGAGGTAGCTTGGATAGATGGGGAAGTTAAAGAAATTAAAGGGGAAAAGATTACAGTAAAATGTACATCAGGGAAACTGGTGAGTGTTTGTTATACTCTTTTTATTTTTTATGTTATGGAAGGACCAAAATATAATATTTTGATTACCTTTTATTGCTAAATATGTTAAACTTCCATCCAATAATAGTTTAGATACAAACCAATGATTTACTTATTTCATGAAGGATTTTTTGCTTTGTTTCTTGCGGTTATGAAACTTGTTTATGTATATTAAACTAGAATCGAAGACTTGGCATACAGAAAATCACTATCATCCTAGTTTAATGAACTTGGAAGTTTTAAATTATATTACTGAATTTCCTTCACGAGATGATATGATTTTCATTATGTTTTGTGAATATCTAGAGATTATGGCTAAACAATATATCATTCCAAAAAAAATACAAATGTAGCAAACGTGGAAGACTATAGAAGATGTTATTGGTCTTCTAGTACTTGGTTACCAATAGTTTACTATATGTTACAAGATAAGTTGGTGGAATTTAGTTTAAGCTGGGATTTCTTTTGACCTTGTTGATAGGATACTTTTAGGTAAAATAAGATATAAGCACATATAGAGACCTAGAAATGAAACCTTCTAACTTTTGAGTTTGGTCTAGGTTTCTGCTCAAAATTACTTTGAGACCATTATGCTAGTGTTGACATATAAGTTAAACCCCCCTAATGTTTTACTCATGATTTTATATATATATATATATAGGTAGTGCCATCGTATCTAATGTGATGGACTGTGGCAATAGAAGGGCTCCTTTGTTAAGTCATATATAGTGTAGGGTGTTAATTTCTTGTAGTTGGAAGTGCAAGGAGGTGTTAGCATTTTAAATCAAATGTGGGTGGTCTTGCTAACCCTTCAAATTAGGGGATATTGCTTATGCTTGGTTTTTGGGTTAGAAAGCAAAATGTAATTTTTATTTTAAAATATGAGCTAATGCTGAGAAATTGGAACTATTTAAATGTGTAAGGCTACACGAGATAATAATTTTTTTGAACAGAAAAAAGGGTGGTAGAACGGATAAATGCATGTTGATCATGCATCATTTGTGCTAAATATGCACTCGGAAGTTCATTTTACAGCTCTTGTTGCATAACTATTCATGTTGGCTGTCCAGAATCCAGATATTCAACTGTTCATTTCCTGCGAAAGAATAAATAAATAAATTAAGAAAAGAGGCTTTCCATTCATTCAAAATACTGCAATAAGCAAACTAATCCTGGATATGTTTTATGCTTTAGAGAAGGACCTATTGGAGTGATTAATAAGGAAATAAGAATAGGATCTTCACTGGAGCAGTAACTTCAAGAAATATTAGGGCTCAGAATATTCAGCTAGCGTATAATCTGGTAAAGACAACAAAAGGCTTGAATTGTGGATTTTTCCTTATATTTACTTTTATTCTTACTTTCTTCTAGGAGCTCATGCTTCATTGTTGCTGCTGGTTTAAAACTTCTTGTTAAACTTTTGTTGTGTAAAATGTAGATCTTTCAATGGTAAAACATATGTCTTCAGATTATGGACCTGGTTCACTTTCAGCGATAGGCATCTTTCTTCAAGCTCTAATTTTCCTTCACTATATAGCATGAAATCAGAGTTTGAAAGGCTTTTGGGTTTTTCGTTCCCTTTTACCTTGTGTAGGTTGTGAGCAAGACATCTAATGTGTATCCAAAGGACCCTGAATTTCCTCCATCTGGTGTTGATGATATGACAAAGCTAGCATATTTGCATGAACCTGGAGTTCTGCAGAATTTAAGATGTCGATTTGATATTAATGAAATATATGTAAGTATATAAGACGATTTGCATCCTGTTATCCATTTCATTTTATTGTTAAAATGTTTAGAGTTGGCAAAGGTTTCTCAATGTTGAGAGAGAATCTTTTAGAGAAAAAAGAATTTTTATTCTGTCATTTTTTGTTAGTTACAATAAACTCTATATATACATGGTAAAAATCCTAAAACAAGAAACAACCACAAAGCATGATATCAAGCCCTTATAATGGGCACAAAATACAACAAATACTCCTAAAATATCTCTACCAAGCACCAGTTCACATCCCTTGATTTTGACACCCCCTCAAGTTGGGATATGAATGTCTATCATGTGCTACATGGATTTCATGTTCTTGAAAATGGTTTGAGGTAATGCCTTTTTAACAATGTTTGTAATCTGGTGACATGTAGCTAGGTAGACTAGTAACACAATTGGTGGCCCTAGCATTTTTAATTGTCTTCCACAAGTCCAATATCTGAAATGCACACATAATTGGGAGGAATCAAGCAACACAATTGGTGGCCCTTGTAAACTTGTATGTAGCAATTTACAATCAAGATTGAGCACAAACAGTAATGCACCACAAATTATATCCTTAACTGCAGTTGTACCAGTCACCTTAGGGAGAATGATGAGCAATAAGTACCAATGCATTATCACATCATGGACTATATTTATGAAAAATAGTGAAATCTCTTGCCATATGATTGAAAGTCCTTGAATCCAAAAAACCACAAGCTAGTTTTCCCATGTCTAATACTTATAGTAATTGGATAATTACCATTTTGTGCTATTGAGATTCTCAGGTTGAAATCATCTCTAAGACTGAGTTTCTTCTGTTGTTCACCATGGCTGATTTTAGGATTTTTGTTGTTTTTATCTTCTTAGGAATGATTCTGAACCCGCTCTAATAACAATTTGAGAGTGGATTTTTTAGAGAGAAAAAAGTTTTATTCTCTATCATACAGTTTTGTTAGTTACAATAGCCTCTCTCTATATACTTGCTAAAAATCCAAAAACAGGAAACAATCACAAAGCATGTACTAAGTCCCTAATAAAGGGCGCAAAATGCAGCAATTTCTCTTAAAATATCTTTACCAATCATTAGTAAACAAAACTTACTCCTAAAATATCTCTGCCAAGTATCAGTTAACATCCTTGATTTATAGACTTAAATTATTTTCTCCATAGCATGTTTGTCAGATTGCATTCCTTTCTATCTTGTTCAATTTAGTATGAATTTATGGAACTATTTACTCAGATTAGTTACTTCACATCTTGTTTCACACATTGCAGTCCTTTTGACCATGGTTTATGATGTCCAACTGTTAACATGTGGCTTTACTTTGTTGCACGGTTGTTCCATTTTTATTCTGGAGATAATGCATTGTTTTCTGAAGCTAAATGTGTTGATGTGTTATTCCAGACCTACACAGGAGGTATATTGATTGCTATAAATCCTTTTCAAAGATTGCCACATTTATATGAAAATCGCGTGATGGAAAAATACAAAGGGGCAAGTGTGGGTGAACTTAGCCCACATCCATTTGCTATTGCAGATTCTGCCTATAGGTAACCTGTTTTTGTGTTCTCTTTTCTTTTGCATTGTTGTTGTGCATTATTAGTGTAATAAATGTTGCAAACAGACAGATGATTAAGGAGCAAATAAGCCAAGCAATTTTGGTAAGTGGGGAAAGTGGAGCTGGTAAAACAGAGAGTACAAAGATGCTTATGCAGTATCTAGCTTTTATGGGAGGGAGAAATAACAACACAGGGGAACGATCTGTGGAGCAAAAGGTCTTGGAGGTATCTCAAACTCCGTAACTTATTCAGTTTTGCAATATGTGAAATTGATCAATTTGATGTTGCATTCTTGGATGTGAGGTTCCCCCTTCCCCTTCTTGGAAACTAAGATTTCTTGAATAAAAGTATTCTTTTTCATATCTTTTTTGTTCTTACCTTTGTAGTCAAATCCTGTTCTAGAAGCATTCGGGAATGCGAAGACTGTCAGAAACAATAATTCAAGGTTGGAAATATTTTCTCATAATTCATTCCTAATGTTTGTGCAAGTCACTTGATTTATTTGACGAAAGACTACCGCTGATTGAATATAATGTAATTTTAGTCGCTTTGGCAAGTTTGTGGAAATTCAGTTCGATGGAAGGGGGAGAATTTCTGGAGCTGCAATAAGGACTTATTTGCTAGAACGATCTCGTGTTTGCCAAGTGTCTGATCCAGAGAGAAACTATCATTGCTTTTACATGCTTTGTGCTGCACCGCCAGAGGTAAAAGTGTCTTTGAGTTTTAATAATTTGCATCTAGTTTAAGATGTTTGTTTTAGAAAGACGTTAAGAAAGTGAAACATGTCTAGAATCTAGGATCAAATAGGGAAGGTTCATGGGGGATACACTGGCATTTTTCATGAATAGACTAACCAAAGATGTTAATGGGGAAAAGGATGTCAATGCTAGTGTGATGTGTAATAGGATGGATGATTTATTAACAAGTGTTGAGAAAGAACTTGGTGAATCAAAGGGCGTGGCTCAGCCATATACAAATGCATCATGGTGGAATAAGGAAGCAAACAAAACTATTAAGAACAAAAGAATCTATTGAAGAATCCTATATATGGATACAATGAATTTTGAGAATAAAAAAGTAGCAAAGGAGGCCAAGAGAGTTGTAAGGGAAACTAGAGTGAGAGCCTATAAAGGCATTTCTGACAAATTGAACTTAAAAGATGGAGAGGTATATTTATAGTCTCGATTAGATGAAAGAGAAAAGGACTAGATTTAGGAACTAGTAGGTGTTCAAGGATAACAATCTTGTGGTCCTCATTGAAGGTTGAAGAGATTACAAGGAGATGAGGAAATATTTTGATAAGCTCCTCTTATAGTCTTGAATATATTGTTAAAGGACATAAATTGCAATTTTATGTGGATAAGGCCTTTTGAGCTCAAAGGCCTTGTTGTCAAATGAAGATTGGAAAAATAGTAGGTTCGGATGCAATTCCTGATACGGGGTTGCGCGCGGACCAAGATCGAGTTGCCAAGTCACGAGAAACTCCTACGAAAACCCTAAACAATTAGATCTGAAACGAAACAGAAAAATTAAAAGATTAGAACTTTGAATTTCCAGATCTGAAATAAAATCCCCAAATCAGCAAAGAATCAAATTGAGAATAGAAATAAGTGTTAGGGTTCTTGAAACCCTCAAGGAGATTGTGATTCTGCCCAATTGAACACCAAGATAGTTTTTCCCAAATTTCGACAATCTAATTTCACCCAAAAAGAGTATGGAAAAACCCTAGAAATTGGGGATTTTTGGGCTGATTCCTTAAGATAGAAAAAGGCTGAAAACACAATAAGAACAGAAAATAGATTAGATAATGATTCAGCACAAGTAGAAATAAAGAAAGAATTGACAGTAAGAAATTAAAAGATAAGTCCTAAGAAGCCTTGAAATCTCGAAAGATCTCACAACTCCCTTCAAACGGCTCTAATCTCCCCTCCAAAGAATATCAATGGCAAGAAGAAGGTTGAAGATGGCTCCCATAATAAAAAAGATTGTTAAAACAACTTCTAAAGAAAACTCAAGAGAAAATCCTTGAAGAACTCAAAGAAAATTCTGCTCTCAGCAAATCTGAAATTTTAATAATAATGATAAGTGTTTAACAAGGTGGACAGCCATGCCTTTAAATAGGCCTTATAACTAGTCCTAATCTAATTAGAAAACTAAAATAAAAAAACTCCTAATTATTTTAATATGGAAATTCGGTCAAAGGTCATTTTATCTAGGACTCTTGGACTGAATATTGACATAAAAATTTAAACTAAGTAAATAAATAAATAAAAATAAAAATAAAACTTTACAACTTGGGCCACTTTGACAATTTGGCCTGATTTTCAACTAAGTATGGATGAATTTCTTGATTGGGCTGGGAATTTGCTTATTGGGCCTCGCCTTCAAGAATTTGGGCTTTTGTGACTCGTATCATTCCCCCCTTCCTCAAAAAGATTCGTCCTCGAATCTGAAAAATCAAATGAACTCGACTTTCCTCTATCGAACGGGACTAATGGCAATTGAGTCCACTGAAAAGAATAGCCATGAGATAGTAAATAGCAACGGAAACAAGCTTGTAGTCTAATCATAAGCATAACAGAACAAGTATAACGCATGTGAATGGACAGATTCAGATTACCATGCAAACAATCTAATTTACTCACCACTGCCTCGTCAAATATTTGAAACAAAGATGGACATGTTTTAAGGCATTCAGTCGTCTCACATTGTTCCCACAAACCATGAATAAATTGCGAGTAATAAATCAAATGGTAAACATAATCGTCACAAGTAGGTATTTGAAAAGATTCACATGGTTCACAGAGTTGCATAATCATACCATGCATTAATCGACGGTCTATAGATTCACTCACACATGCATTATCAAAAACAAGAATCTTTTTATCAACCATCAAAACAGATAGATCATCAATAAATAAAATAGGACAGTCAAGCACGTTTCGATCTAAGTGTTCATCAACACGATCTTTATCACTATCCGAGGAGTACAAAAGTGTTTCAAAGGTTTCAAGCATCTTACCTCGATAAGCAGAAGAATAAGGGTCGATTTTACCTTTTTCATTTAAAACAAACTTTCGCTCATCGGGGGCATAGTGTAGTCGAATCTCCGTTGTTGAGTTAACCTTTGTCAAATGGAACTCAAACTTCATGTACAACCACATAAACTGTTTAAGGCACGAATATAAATTGAAAACAAATTTGGAAAATTTCGTTACCTTATTCTCCAAAACAGATTTGGACAAATTCGAGGATTTTACACAAGGTAAATCAAGAGAATAACAAATCACGCTTCTTTTTGTAATGACTTTATCAACCACAATCGAAGAGTAACAATTAATCGGATCAAAATGAGGGGATCTTTTAAGAACTAAGTCACCAAAAGTTTTATCAATAATTTTCAAATCTGCACTGGACTCGGTTTCTAAAATTTCCTTACCTCGCTTACCTTCGGGATCATGTAGTGTGATTTCATCTTTGCCTAAGTTGATTGTATGAAAGCGTCTTTCATTTGAGAGGTATTGAAGTTGCAAGTTATCTTTCAATCTTTCGGGAACCTGAAAAGTAGCAACACAAGAAAAATTCATATCTTGGTTAGTGGAAACATTCCTCACTAGCCTTTCCTCGTCTTTTTCTTTTGTTTCTTTTTCTAACTCATTTTCTCTTCTTTCTTCAACTTCTTTTCAAATTTCTTTTCTGTTTCACATTCCTTTTCACTCTCAATCTCTTTTGCTCTTTTCATTCTTTTTTTCTTTTTCCTCACTTGTTTTAACAGAATTTCTCAGTTTGATTTGGTCCTCATGGACTTGTTCCGGAGTGAGCGGCACTAAGGTAAGTTTCATTCCTTGATGCTTTAAAGAATACCTATTGGTACGACCATCGTGAGTGACTTTTCGATCCAGTTGCCATGGTTCTCCTAGCAATAAATGGCAGGCTTGAATAGGTACTACGTCGCACACGACTTCGTCTTGATATTTACCGATAGAAAAGGCGATGCGCACTTGTTGAGTGACCTTAAATTGGCTTTCGTTGCTAAGCCCTTGTAGTTGATAAGGTCGTGGATGCTTGGTAGTGGTTAAGCAAAGCTTTTCCACCATCGTCGTGCTGGCTACGTTCGAGCAACTTTCACCATCAATAATAACTCTACAAAGCTTACCTTGTACATGGCAGCGAGTATGAAAGAGATGTTCTCGTTGCTGCTCGCTCTTTGGTTTTGCCAAAGAGGGTTGTCCACGATCATGAAGATCATAATCAGTTCTAGGGACACGCCGAGGAGCGCGCCTATGAGCAGGAGGCTGGTTATCCACATCGTCTTTAATTTGATCTCGATATTGAGGCTCTTGATTCAACCGCACCTCATTGATAGTAGCAGTCAACGCTCGAAGTGCAGCAGCCTGTTCGTCCAACTGTTGTTGGAATTTTTTAAATATGTCACTAGTATTATCACCTGTAGACATTTTTTTAAAACCTGCAAAACACTCAACACTCAAAAATAAAAGTTATCAAACCTCACCGTTAATCACTCAAAAAGAAAAAATCAAATTCTCAATGAGGTCGAATTCAATCTTGTGAGTTCTTTATCAGAGTTTATATCAACCAATTAGAGAGTGTGAACCAAACTACCAAAGAATCCTAATTTGCACTAGGATGCCAAAAACTGACGAGACACCAATTGATTCGTGTTGCACCTAGGAAGAAGTTGTGCACACGTTTAAATCCTATTAACACAAGAAACAAGAAGGTGTTAGATAACGTAAAGGAAGAATAAAGGGAAACAAATGAAAACCTACAACTAAGAATCAATAAAAATTGCTGAAAACAGAAAACCCGAAAAACTGCGGAGTAACTTGACAACTTCGTTCGAGGTGTTACCGATCTCCAAAATCACGAAATTAAATCTGGAGTGTCCTTATATATTGAATTTTTGATCTGAAAATTTTGGGCACCAAATTCAACCCGCTAAATATTTTTTAAAATTTTTATTGAATTTCGTATTTTTTATTTTTTTGACTTTTTTGACTGATTTTTTTGCGGGAATAAATTTTTATATTCAATCACAGTGCCAAAAATATGTATGTAAAATTTCAGATCAATCGGACAACGTTTACCCACTCAAATGAATTTTTTAAACAATTTTTCTGGGTAAAACTGCCGTTTATGCTTTAAAAAATAGAGATCAGTTTAGAAATCAACCAAGAACACCCAAAACGCCCAAAATCTGATACCAAATGATACGGGGTTGCGCGCGGACCAAGATCGAGTTGCTAAGTCACGAGAAACTCCTACGAAAACCCTAAACAATTAGATCTGAAACGAAACAGAAAAATTAAAAGATTAGAACTTTGAATTTCCAGATCTGAAATAAAATCCCCAAATCAGCAAAGAATCAAATTGAGAATAGAAATAAGTGTTAGGGTTCTTGAAACCCTCAAGGAGATTGTGATTCTGCCCAATTGAACACCAAGATAGTTTTTCCCAAATTTCGACAATCTAATTTCACCCAAAAAGAGTATAGAAAAACCCTAGAAATTGGGGATTTTTGGGCTGATTCCTTAAGATAGAAAAAGGCTGAAAACACAATAAGAACAGAAAATAGATTAGATAATGATTCAGCACAAGTAGAAATAAAGAAAGAATTGACAGTAAGAAATTAAAAGATAAGTCCTAAGAAGCCTTGAAATCTCGAAAGATCTCACAACTCCCTTCAAACGGCTCTAATCTCCCCTCCAAAGAATATCCATGGCAAGAAGAAGGTTGAAGATGGCTCCCACAATAAAAAAGATTGTTAAAACAACTTCTAAAGAAAACTCAAGAGAAAATCCTTGAAGAACTCAAAGAAAATTCTGCTCTCAGCAAATCTGAAATTTTAATAATAATGATAAGTGTTTAACAAGGTGGACAGCCATGCCTTTAAATAGGCCTTATAACTAGTCCTAATCTAATTAGAAAACTAAAATAAAAAAACTCCTAATTATTTTAATATGGAAATTCGGTCAAAGGTCATTTTATCTAGGACTCTTGGACTGAATATTGACATAAAAATTTAAACTAAGTAAATAAATAAATAAAAATAAAAATAAAACTTTACAACTTGGGCCACTTTGACAATTTGGCCTGATTTTCAACTAAGTATGGATGGATTTCTTGATTGGGCTGGGAATTTGCTTATTGGGCCTCGCCTTCAAGAATTTGGGCTTTTGTGACTCGTATCAATTCCTATCTATGTTTGGAAATTCACCGGCGATGTCAGGGTTGAGTGGTTGACAAACTTATTTAATAGGATATGGAGAAGTGATAAGATGCTTGATGACTGGAGGCAAAGTACCTTGGTGCCTTTATATAAAAACAAGGACGATATTAGTTTGTTTTCATGCCATGAGATCCACCATTGAAGTGATTCATCTTTTGAAACAAATCATTGAGCGGTTTAGAGTGTCATGGTGAGATTTGGACATGATTTTTGTTTATTTAGAGAAATCTTATGACAGAGTACCTAAAGGCATTCTTTGGTGTGCTTTGAACATGAAGACAGTTTCCTTCAAATATGTTAGGATAATATATGTAAGAGGATGTAGTAATTAACATAAGAACTAGTGGTGGATTTACAGATCAGTTTCTGATTAAAGTAGAGGTGCATCAATGATTGATTTTGAGTCTTTTTCTCTTTGGAATATTAATGGATGAAATAATGAAAGTCATTCCAAATTAAACAACTTGATAAACACTAAAAGCTTGAAGACTTAGATTGAGCAGATTGAAGATTGATTACATGAAGTTTATGTTTAGTAGAAAGGGAATAGTGATAAAATGTGATTACACTCTATGGTCAAGTGATATTAATATATATATATTTGGACAAAGAAATCAATAGTTGAGTGCTTTAAGTACCTAGGTCAATAATTCCTAAATGATGGGCTGATTGATGGAGAAATTAATCATAGGATCAAGGCTTGGTGGCTTTAGTGGAGAATCACAATAGGAATTCTATTAATTGTAATATACTTTCTTGTTTGAAGGGGAATTTCCATAGACGGCTACCAGATTGGCTTTGCTTTATGGTGCAAAATGTTGGGCTAAAAGAACCAACATACGCAAAAGATAAGTTTGGCTGACATGCAAATATTAAGATGGATGCGTGATAAGACTTGGAAGGATAGGGTTAGAAATAAGGATAGTTGTCTCCAAATTGGAATAGCTCTTATATAGGACAAGGCGAGAGAAAATTGTTTATAGTGGTTTGGCTAGATAGGGCCCGTATTGGGGAATTCAATTTGTTAGAAGGATGGAGCAAATGGACATTGCAAATGGTAAAAGGTTGAAAGGGAAACCAAGAAATAAAAAAGGTTGGATGTGATGCATAATGATGTGAAACTATTAGAATTTGAAGAGAGGATGGTGGTGGATGGGAATGATTGGAAGGGGAGAATTTGTGTATCCGAAGTAAATGTTTCTATGTTTTGGTTCTAGTAGCTGACCCCATTTATATTAGAACTAAAGCTTTTTGGTTTAGATTTGGTCTTCACAGGTTAATTCAGGTTTTATTTTGTAAGGAGTTCTAAAAAAATCAAGTAGAAGTCTTATTTGCACTTAAGCTTGCTCTTTTGTTTAGATATAGGTTTTTTTAAAACAAATGATTATTCTTTTAGACTGAAATGTAGGGTATAAGAAAAGCAGTGATCTTTAAGTTGCTTCAAAAGATCTCTAATAATATATCCTGCAGCACTTTCAAGTTGTATAGGTTAGCGGTGATGAATTCTGGTCATTATTTTGAATTTTTTTCCAAGCTAAAATGTGTTATAATAGCCATGTTTAGAGCTCCATAATCTAGGTTTGCAAAGGACACAGTTACTGCTACATGAGACTAAAACTTTTTTTTAGCCTTGGTGATACCTTTAGTGGTAAAAATGTCAACTCCATTATTCTAACATCAAGTGTTATTTTTGCCTCCATTGAATTTTTTTTGTTACTAAAGAGGCATCTAAAACTTTTATGGTTTTATTTTCTAATACATGTTATCAGGATGTTGAGAAGTTCAAAGTTGGAAATCCACGAACTTTTCATTATTTGAATCAGTCAAATTGTTTTGAGCTGGATGTACTAGATGATTCTAAAGAGTATCTTGAGACAAAGAGAGCTATGGATATTGTTGGGATCAACCAGGCAGAGCAGGTAATGCATCTTGATTTTTATTTTCGCTGGGATATTTGACTATGATTTTTTTTCTTTTGAACCTCTTCTTGTTACTATCTCAGGAGGCAATATTTCGAGTTGTGGCTGCTATTCTACATTTAGGAAATGTTGAGTTTGTAAAGGGAAAGAAAACAGATGGTGCTGAACCTAAAGATGATAAATCTCGGTTGCATCTAAAAACTGCTGCAGACTTATTCATGTAATTCATCATTGCTAGTTTTATACTTAGATGTCCATGTTATTGTCTTCAAGGGTATATTTGAATGGAAAAACACTAATATGCCTCTCTTGTTTAGGTGTGATGAAAAGTCTCTTGAAGACTCCTTATGTAAACGTGTTATTGTGACTCGTGGTGATCGCATTACAAAATCTCTTGATCCAGCTACTGCAGCTATCAGCAGGGATGCTTTGGCCAAAATTGTTTATTCAAAATTATTTGACTGGTAACTTTCTATGTACCAGTAGATTCATTCTGGAGAGAAACATGTAAAGGCACATATTAAATACATCTCATTTATGATTTTCTGGACATTCTGCACTTTGGTTTCCCAGGCTCGTTCAGAAGATAAATATTTCTATTGGTCAGGATCCGGAATCAAAATTCTTGATTGGTGTTCTGGATATTTATGGATTTGAGAGTTTCAAGACAAACAGGTGCTTAACTGGTATGCTTTGTTTTCATCATTTACAAACATCAATTTCTTTCATGGCATCCCCGTGCTTTTTTCATGATTGGGATGTCTAGATAGGGAAATTTAGTATTTTAAGTCTATCAGATTTTAAAAATTTCCTTGACGATTATTCAGGGTCTATATTGTTGATTAACTTTGTGGGTATTACTATTTCTCTTTCTTTGCTAGTTTGGGTTCATCCTTCCTGCACATTGTGTCTGCTATTCAAGTTTTACAGTGTGCAGAACTATAGACAATGTTCCTTTGTTTGGTTCTGTAAATACCTACATGATTCATTTTCATTGTACACAGTTTTGAGCAATTTTGCATCAATTTGACGAATGAAAAGCTGCAACAGCATTTTAATCAGGTTTATACATTACATTGATGCTACTGTCTTTAGGTAATTTTCAGCTTTTAAAGCAATGCTTAAAATGACCAATGCCGTCATTTTTCCAGCATGTTTTTAAGATGGAGCAGGAGGAATATAAAAAGGAACAAATTGACTGGAGTTATATAGAGTTTGTTGATAATCAAGATATTCTTGATCTTGTTGAAAAGGTACAACATCAGTCCTTTTCCATTTTGTCATTTTTATGCCAGTGTCTTATTTGCAATATGCAATTTATGCGAAAAACTCTGCATATATATATAATACACATATATGCCTTGAATGTGTGTGTGTTGGGGTGGTGGGTGGGGGTAGTTTTTCTAAAATTCATATGGATATGTAAACCTTTTAAAGAAGTATGAGGAACTTTAAATGATGCTATCTGATGACTAAGATTATAACTTGGGTGATGGTGGTTTTATTTATTGGATGCTAAAATCATGAAAGATTATTGTCTGCTTATGTTAATGAGAATCTTTTAGAAAATTTATGTTACAATTGTAAATGCAAGTGACAGTGTTAAAGAAAGATGATTTGTTGAATGCAGCAAGTTATTTATACCTGAGAAAAGCCTACTTCTATTCTGTAGGAGACTTATTTCTACAAAACACTAACAAACAACAAAATTTTAAAAAAACGACAACAACAGCAAATTCAAAATAAATGATAACACCAGCAAAATTTAAAATAAAGGATACACTTGAAAATTTAAACACATGCTTAATAACAAGCTAATGTCATGAAAATTTCAAGGGAAAGTCCCTTTTGGTTTCAATTCTTCCCATAGCACTGTGATTTAAAAACTTGCTTAATAACTACTAATGAATAAGTACTGTTCTCATAGGGTTTAAGCTGTTAGTTTTACATGAGAAAGTTATGAAAATACCCTTAACTGTAAACAAATAAGATGTGACTTTTCTTTTGGTCAGATTAACTGTCTAACATCTTTTCGGAATATATCTTAATCACATGGTGCTAATTGAAAAAAAAAGTGTTATGTGGGAGAAGTTGAAACTGTAGGGGTTTGGTGGAATTAATCCATATTTTAGTACTCTATTGGATAGTTTTAACTTATAATGTTTACTTTTCTGCTTGCAGAAACCTGGTGGCATCATTGCTCTTCTTGACGAGGCTTGGTAGGTATCAGATACATAACAATGTTAAACCACCATTTCCATTTTAAGAAATTGGGTTTATCTAATTTTGATTTTCTTTTGATTTTATAACCTTTGAAATTGTGACAATAACTCTTGTTATTTTTCATAGCATGTTTCCTCGATCAACGCATGAGACATTTGCGGAAAAACTCTATCAGACTTTTAAGGACCATAAACGCTTCGTTAAGCCTAAGTTGTCACGCACTGACTTCACCATTTGCCATTATGCTGGTGATGTAAGTATCTTTATGCTGTGGCATCCTTATGAATCACATCAAGGAGGCACTTAATGTTAAGCTAAAAGATAAGGCTGTTGGGAATATCTATTTTGCTCTACTAAATTTATATTATCTAGTGATTTTTTCCGCTTATGACACCTTATACCCGTTGACATGATGATCTCCAGCTTGGAAAAGACAAGTTAAACTTGACTAACAAGCACTGCCTAAACTGGTCAAGATTAAAGGACAAATCCAATTAGCTAATTCTACTCAAACTTCAATTAACAATCCATTTTAGCAAATGCTGAATCTCCTAAAAAGCCTCGATTCGAAAAATTAAATAACATAAACCGGTAGCATTATTTTGTACCGCAAGTAATTCAACCGACAATATTTGATATTATATAAATGTAAAGTGGTCTCAATATTAGCTAGAAATGTTATAGTATCAGATATCATTCTGTAATCTACTTATGAAATAGACAATTCTTGAGCATTTACTATGAAGTGATTTTTGCTACAGGTGACTTACCAAACCGAGCTATTCCTGGAGAAGAACAAAGATTTAGTTGTTCCAGAGCATCAGGCTCTCTTGAATGCTTCCAAATGCTCTTTTGTTTCAAGCTTGTTTCCTCCTTTACCTGAGGAAACTTCCAAATCATCAAAATTTTCCTCAATAGCTACTGGCTTCAAGGTCTGTCACTGCTCCAGTGTCTAAATCAAAGGCAAATTATATACATCATTTGTTTTATTTGATTTTCACTTATACTATCTATTTTACACAGCAACAACTCCAATCTTTACTTGAGACTTTGAATGCCACTGAACCACACTATGTACGTTGTATAAAGCCAAATAATGCTCTTAAGCCAGGAATATTTGAAAATAATAATATACTACAACAACTTCGTTGTGGGGTGAGTTTTCATGTTTTGGTCAATCCTTGCTTTGAGCAGCCTGTTTGTATGATGGTTTGGCACATATTTTATTCCAGGGAGTGATGGAAGCAATTAGAATTAGCACTGCTGGATTTCCCTCTCGAAAGATGTTTCGTGAATTTATAAATCGGTTTTCCATATTGGCTCCAGAGGTTCTCAATGGGAGGTAGCTTTTCCAAGATTTTCTTTTGTAGTTCAAAATTATTACTTCTGTTTTGGTGTATCTTTTATTATTTAGAATTATGTTACCAGAATCCTAAGTTACCTATGAGGTGCATTACTCTCTTTATTTGTTGCTTATTTTGTGGTAGCTATAATGATGTTGCTGCTAGCAAGAGGATTCTGGAAAAGAGTAACCTCAGTGGTTATCAGGTACTTCTTGCATTTATAGATTTTCATAAAATAGCTTTGGAAAAGTTATTGTCATTCCATTTGTTTCTTTAGCAGTTCTTGAATATCATGCATGTCACATCTCTTGTTGGCTGGTTAATCATATCAGTTTTTGCATATATTGCATTTTGCTATTATTGCTTCCGCGATGCTCTTCCACCGCTTAATACTATGGCTTACAGGTTTGCTGCTGTTGCAGGTTGGTAAAACAAAAGTTTTTCTGAGGGCGGGTCAGTTGGCTGAACTAGATGCACGTCGAGGTGCGGTTTTAGGAGTATCAGCAATTGTTATACAGAGAAAAGTTCGTGCATATTTGAGTCGCAGACACTTTAACTTGTTGCGGTTATCTTCCATAAAACTTCAAGCCTTCTGTAGAGGTAATAAGCATTTCACATTGTGCATTTGTGATAGTATCATTAGTTATAATTGCTGCCCTGTATCCAGTGACTTATTTATTTTCCCTGTTATTTTCTATAACCTGGTTGCAGGACAAGCGGTACGCCATCAGTATGCTAGGATGAGAAGAGCAGCTGCTTGTCTGAATATTCAAAAACATTCACGCAAGTTTCTTGCTAGGAAAGCATACAAGAATTTGTACTTCTCATCTGTTACCATCCAAGCGGGTATCCGTGGGATGATTGCTCGTGATAAACTTCTATTGAGGAAGCAGATGAGAGCTGTAACAGTAATTCAGGTAAAGATAAAATTTCTTTCAATTAATGAAATACTAATAGCTCAGGTTTTACTCATTCTTTCTAAGAAATCTGATTTATCTTCAATGAAGTGTTATCTTAGTTGTGTTGCAATAAATATTGACGCTGGTTAGTTCAACAAAAGAAATACTACTAATGCTGTTTTTTGTTTCTGCAATGTCTGGTTTCTACTTTTGTTATAGTTGTATATCATTATCAACATACTGATATCATTTGATTTCATGTCTGTAACAGAGTCAATGTCGCCGATTCTTAGCCAGCCATCATTACTTGAGGTTAAAGAAAGCAGCAATCACCACACAATGTGCTTGGAGAGGAAAACTTGCACGTAGAGAATTACGGAATATAAGAATGGTGATTTTTCATTTCTCTATTCTTGAATTAGTTTAACCTCATGATGTCTTGCATGGGCATTTTCTCAATTTTTGCTTCAACAAGTTCTCAATAAATGATAGCTTTGACTAATGTACTCCATTGCCATGTCAATACTAATGTTATTTTTTGCTTTCTAACTTCAATGAGGAAAAATGATACATATTTATAGTATACATCTTAGGCTAAGTTAGTGAAGCAAACTACCCCATCTTCTATGTTTTCTTTGATAAAATGGTGATCTATCTCGACATGCTTTGTTCGGTCATGTTGAACTGGATTATATGCAATACTTACAGCTGCCTTTCCTTCCATTAACCTCTTTAACCAAATCAGCTCACAAGTCCCTGTGCAAAGGCTCTAAATTCAGCCTCGACGCTACTGCGAGTTGCAACCAGTTGCTTCTTGCTTCTCCAAGTAACCAAATTCCACCAAAGCATTGTGAAATAATCTGATGTGGACCTCATACTTTCAATTGAACCTGCCCAATTTACATCAGTGAGTGCCTCCACACTTGACTCCTCATTTTTCTTAAAGAACAAGCCTTTACCTGGAGTAAATTTTAGATACCGTATGATTTGATTGACTACTTCAAGATGCTCTTCGCATGGAGAATGCATGTATTGGCTGACTACACTTGCAGCAAATGTGATATCTGGCCTGGTGTGTGATAAATAAATCATTATTCCCACTAGAGGTTGATATCTCCCATATCTACTGGAATTCCATTGCTTGCTTCTCCAAGCTTCATATTCACAACTATGGGTGTCTTAGCTGGCTTGCAACCAAGCATTCCAGTTTCCTTAAAAGATCCAAAGTATAATTTCTTTGAGAGATAAAAATATCACTATTGCTTCTTGCCACTTCCATTCCTAAAAGGTATCTTAATACCCAAGGTCTTTGATTTCAATTTCACTTCTAAGAGGCTTTCTTAGCCTCTCTGTTTCCGTTTTCGTTTCTAACATCACACCTTTCTAGCTTTCTAACTTCTACATATCATTGGACATGTCCTATATCTCCTTTGCTGTCTTGTAGAATACATAAGTGTGGCCAATCTTGGGTTCCATGGAATTAATTAACCATGATGTGACCATTGACTTCTTTGATTCCCAAGTTGAGTAACCTACTTCTCCTTCATTTGGTTTTACCTTTTCATCTTGCAAGTAACCAATTTTTCCTTTGCCTCGAATTATGAACTTAACCAATTGAGACCATTCAAGAAAATTGGTTTATTACGTTTGCGTTGGGTTTTTTGAAGAGAATGAGTTTCCCCACCTATGGGAATTGCAGATGAAGACATACTTTGCATCAAATGAACTTGTTTACAGTACTAACAACTAAATCTAGACATGCATGTGACAAGTAATTAACTTCTGAAAAAGTCTTTGAACTTGATCTTTATTCAGTACTTCCTCATTCTTGACCGGTTCTTGTTGCAGATTAGGTTTAATAGGCATCTCAGCAGCTTTACACCCTAAAAAAACCTGTTTCACCAAGGACATACTTTCCCTTGGAAACAAAAATACAGAAAATACTTCAAAGCACCTAGGTCTTTGATTTCAAAGGCATTAGCTGATACCTTATTTAATCCTTCAACACCATAATCTCCTATCACAATTATGTCGTCCGCATAGATTATTAGATTAGCAACTTTACCTTCATTTGACTGCTTATAAAACATGGTGTGATCAGTTTTGACTCTTAGAACACCCAGGAATCTTCACAGTTCTCCCAAAACATTTAAATCTAGTTCTAAGAGATTGTCTCAAGCCATAAAAAGATTTTTTTTATTCTACACACATTTTAACTATAAAAGTTACCTTCAAAACCAGGTGGTCTATCCATAAACACTTCTTCTAGATCACCATTTAATAATGCATTCTTTACATCTAATTGGTGTAATGGCCAGCTTGAATTCACAACTTGTGAGGGTAATACACGGATGTAGTTCACCTTAGCCACTGCAGGCAATGTTTATTGGTAATCAGTTCCATGGTTTTTTGTGAACCCTTTTGTAACAAGTCTTGCCTTGTACCTCACGACTGACTACACTCTCACTATCCTTGCATTTAATAGTAAATACCCACTTACATCCCCGGTCTTGTTGTCTCTTGGTAAGTCAACTATCTCTGAAGTGCAGCTCTTTTTCAGTGCATTCATCTCCTCTAAAACTGCTTCCATTCTGGATGATCAAGAGCTTCCTTTATAGGTTTTGATTGTTTTCACCTGTTTGATGTGATGTTCTCATAGGTTCACTCATAAGGTGATAGTCTGTGCATGATTGTTGCAGTTGATTCTCCTTGCTTGTCTGCAGGCTGCCAAGGAAACTGGTGCCCTCCTAGAAGCCAACACTAAGCTGGAAAAGCAAGTTGAAGAACTTACATGGGAGTTGAAGAAGATGCAACGTGAAAAAGAGTTGCTAATGAAGGAAGGCGGAGGCACAAAGAACATTGCTGGACAAGTTCCTATAATTAAGGAGGTCCCAGTAATTGATAATGAATTTATGGTTAAGCTTACTGCTGAAAATGAACAGCTTAAGGTATTGTTAGATGGTTATTAATTCTGAATAGGACCTTACTTGGACAGAAGGCTTGCTTAATGTCATTTTAAATTTAGTGATATTTCATTTATGTTTCTTGAAAAAAATTTCGCCAAAATGCCATTTCAGGCTCTGGTAACTTCATTAGAAAAGAAAATTGAAGAAACAAACAAGCTTAGTGAAGAGCGGCTAAAGCAGGCTTCGGAGGCTGAGATGAAGATAATTGAGCTGAAAACTGCAATGCAAAGGTTTTATCCCTATTTTATGTTGTGGTAATAGATGTTTGATGTTTATGATAGTATGACTGTTTAGTCAATTGAATTGTTCCTTTTCTTCCATTCAAATAATTATCTATATTTAACAGGTTAGAAGAAAAGATCTCAGACATGGAAACTGAGGACAAGATTTTGAGACAGAAAGCATTGCTGAGTGCACCTAGTAGGAAAATGTCACCAGAATCGTCATTTGCGTCATCTACAGTAAGCTATGTTTAAACATGTTCTTATCTTTCTTCAGTTGGTTTGTTGGTTGTGATTACTTTCATTTTCCTTATTTTTCATTGTTGGTCTTTTTTTCACATTGCAGCCTTTGCAAAATGGTAATCATGTAAGTGAAGAATGAAGAGACTCTATGATTAGCTTTTAACTTCAGTGTATCAGTTATATCAGCATCGTTGGTTTGAACCTGAGATAGAAAGCTCTTTTTGACAGGCTCAATTGAATTCTGGTCCATCAAAAAGGTTTGGTAGAGAAGATAGCAGAATGAGGAGATCTAAGATTGAATTGCCACAAGTATGAACTCAAATGATATGGATTTCTACTTTTGCGTTTTTTTCAACTTGTATTGGGTCAAAGTTTTTTGGGATTAATTTTTGTCGTATGCCTAGGCACAAGAGGGTGTTGATTCTCTAATAAAATGTACCACACAGAATCTTGGATTCAGCCAAGAAAAGCCTGTTGCAGCATTTACAATATACAAATGCCTTGTTCACTGGAGAACATTAGAAGCTGAAAGGACAAGTGCATTTGATAATCTTATTCAGATGATTGGCTCTTCACTAGAGGTAACTTATTTATCACACAAAGCCCATCTTTTTCATCAATATTAACTACCATTTTCTTGCTGATACCTATGATATCACTGTACTATAGTCGTATTCAGAGACTGGGAATGAATGTTGAATTACTCTTTTTGCTAGGGACTTAGATAAATAAATCAAATATGACATTCATGATCTGGTTTGATGTTCTGCAGAAACAAGATGACAATGATCACATGGCTTATTGGCTGTCGAACACATCTGCTTTGTTGTTTTTGCTTCAAAGTAGTTTGAAATCCTCTGCTGCAGCACAGAAGCCTCCTGCTCCAACATCATTTTTTTCAAGGATGACCCAAGTACTCGGATAATTCACTTACAATGTCTGTTAATTGTTTGCATGATATTTCTGAACACTTGTTGAAAAGATCCCAGAAGAGGAAAGAAAGAAAAAATCTACTTCATATTTCAAAATCCTTTGGATATTTTATTTTGTGAATGTAGTGTTGAATGATTCTAGGAAAATTATCTGATAAGGTGTTGTTTCTTTTCAGAGTTTTCGTTCATCTTCTGCAAATCAAGCAGTTGGTGTAGTACGCCAGGTTGAGGCCAAGTATCCAGCTCTACTTTTCAAGCAGCAGCTCACAGCATATGTAGAAAAAATCTATGGAATCATTAGAGACAACTTGAAAAAGGACTTGTCATTGCTTCTTTCTTGTTGCATCCAGGTATAAGGAGCCATGCAGAATCTCTCCATTGATTTATTTGATTTACTTTCAAACTTCTGTTAATTTCTATATACATGAGAAACCATTGTGAGGCTTATTTTTTAAATCATCTCCCCAGCTTCTATAGTGCTCTATGTTTGAACTTCTAGAATGTTAATGCATTACCCTACATGTCAGGTACCTAGGGCATCAAAGGGAACTGCTTTTAAAACGTTCGAAGAGTCAGAAAAAGTCGATAGCTCTCCCGCTTGTCATTGGCAAAGAATTATTGAATCCCTGAACAAGCATCTGAGCACATTAAAAGAAAATTTTGTATGTAATTTGTTGTCTTAATGATATTAAAGTGGAGTAGTGCCATCATTTTAATGAACCTTGAACTTATGGTTACAGATTCTTTTCAGGTGCCCCCAACACTTATTCAGAAGATTTTCATTCAAATATTTGCATATATAAATACACAGCTCTTTAATAGGTATATCACTATTTTATCTTTCTATTCCTAACATAATATTAAGAATATATTACAAAAAATGAAAGTTAATATTTTCTGCTACAGCTTTCTTGTTCGTAGAGAGTGCTGCACATTTAGCAATGGGCAGTATGTGAAGTATGGCTTAGCTGAACTGGAACTATGGTGTGCCCAAGTGACAGAAGAGGTAATTTCTTTAATCACTAAAGCTGTTGTTGGTCGCATTGTCACATTCAATGAAAAGTTTTCCTTTTCTTATTTTAGTTTTAGGCTTGTATCACCTTATTGAATTTCAATTCCTTGTTAAAAATTGGTGTTTGATGATTCCTCTAATTACAGTATGCAGGATCATCATGGGGTGAACTCAAACACACAAGGCAAGCTGTTGCTTTCTTGGTATGTTTCTTCTATTCATTTACTAGGTTAGAATTTGTGGAGTTACTAATTTATACTCTTGTGGTCTAATGTAGTACTTGTATTATGGCCCAAACCCTAGAAAGAAAAACACCATTTGTAACACCTTGAACCCCTTAGCCATCGCTGGATTAGGGTTACGGAGTATTACCGTACAATAGAAGTTATTTAAACTTAACTTCATTCCATAACATAAACAAATCATAAACGAATCATATACATACTTATCGTCCCTAAATTGAGCCCTCGAGGTCCTATAAATACCTTATAAATGATTCATGACCAATTTTAAATCATTTGGAAAGTTTAAGAAAAAGTCACAAAAATATGGAAACAGGGGTCACACAGCAGTGTGGCTCACACAGCTGAGACACATGCTCGTGTGCCAGGCCGTGTAACTCACTGACTTGCAACTTAAGAAATCATCAGATGACACACGCCCATGTCTCAGGTTGTGTGAACCTAAATTTACCTAAAATCAATCCCTTTCCAACACCATTTCATGCATAAACGTTTGGATCATATGTGCACACTTTCAAGGCACCAAAATCCTACCTAAACATATATATTTATATGTCATTCCAGGACCCTAATTCAACTAACCAATATGTCATTCAAAGGTAACTCAACAGCATTCAATAACTTTTACCTAAACATATCAATTTTACCACATTTCTATAATCAATTACTAGTTAAATATTTTCCAAAACATGCCATAACTTTACCATAATCATACCAATTCAAAACATACCATAGAAGTCATTCAAAACATACATCATAAGATAACCAAAATGACAACTTATACATTCAAAAACTTATACATGCCAAATCACCAACTAAACATTTAACAAAATGCCATTACAATTCACCTTATACATGTCATTATAAACCTTGGCCAAAACATTCAAAAACTACCGATATATTTGCTGGATAGTGTAATAGATATCCGACGAGCTTTCAACCAATTAGAACTTTCGATAATCTATAAAACATAGGAAAGAAACTATATAAGCAATTAATGCTTAGAAAGTTCGTATAAATTAAAACATAAGCATACTATAACTCAAATTATAAGCTTGTCGTAAGCTTATACATCACAATCAATACACAAGTTAGCACACTTGCACATAAATCAAATGAACCAACCATAATATAAGTCATTTTCCATATAGAATACATCAATTAGTTCATGCATTCTTTTCATAAGGTCATGCTTGCTTCCATTTGAATACTTACCATTTCAATCATTTTTCTTGCTCATTGAACTATCTAGGATATCATCGGATACTCGAGAAAGCTCACATGAAATGTGCCCTTACATATATAACCGTAATTTTTCCTTTACATTATTGCTCACACGAGTTGTGAAATGGGTCTGCTCATACGAGCTGTGGGTCGGAATGTAAGCTACATGAAATCTCTAATGATATATCATTTGTATCCTACGAATTCATAAGGTTCAATCGGGAGTCGCAAACCGTCATAGTATTGATTTGTTTATACATCGATCAATTCACATTATAAATAAAATAATAACTTACAATTTAAATAGCATTAATACGATAACTATTTATACGAATTTACTTCGACGACTAGGGGCATAGAAGTTAAATCAAGCTAATCCGAAGCTTTTGCTTTGCCTTGATCTAGGTTCTTACGTGACTTATCTTGATCTAGATAAGTAATTTCAATCAATTTAGTACTTCTAATATTCAATTTCATCCATAACTTATGTTTATGCAAAATTATCAATTTGTTTCTAATATTTTAAATTTTTACAATTTAATCCTTAAGTTCATATATTGTAATTTAACCATTTTAACTTAAATCCAATTTAACCACATATACAAAGGACCTTGAAACAACTTATAATTACCATCATTTCACAATAAAACCTATAGTTTCACATTTTAACAAGTTTATCCTTAATTGTCATTTTCATCAAAATTCACTTAACGAAATTTGTTTATTTTTCAACAAGGATGCATAATCTATAATTTAACATCAAAATTTACTCAAAAACATTCATGACATAAACCTCAACCTTTAACAGTTTTACAAATTAACTCCCAGGTTAGCTAAATTTAATTATAACGAACTCAAAAACATAAAAATCATTAAAAACAGAATGAAAAACACATACCATGCACTATAAGGAAGCTTGCTGAACCAAACACTCATTCATGGAGGTTTCATTCTCTCAAAATCAGTTTAGGTTTATGAAAATAAAAGATGATACCTATTTTCTTTTCTTTTCTTTTGTTTTAACTTTAATTACTTAAAAACTAACAAAATTTTAATAAAATCATGCCATGTACATCCACTAATTCATTAAATGATTTATTTACCATTTAAGTCATTTAGTTTAAGATTTCATAGCCTTTAGATCCCTTTAGCTAATAGAGCTAAACTTTTATCCATTTTACGATTTTGTCCTTTTTATATAATTAATCATGTAAACATCAAAATTTCTTAATGAAATTTTAACACGACCTTAATATATTCCCGTAAACATTAAAATAATAAAATAATAATTTACTCGTCAAAATTGTGGTTCCGAAGCTATTGCTTTTTCACTAAAAACGGGTTGTTACACCATTAATTTTGATTCTTTAATTAAGGTTTAAATTGTGATTTTATTTCTTTCCTTCAATTTGCCTCAGTTAATTTATTTCCTTTCTATTCATGTAATAAGATCAACCCTTATTTAAAGGGATATATGGAATAATAAGCCTGAAAGAGATCTAAATCTTTCTCTAATGACTTTTAAAGTTTCAGTCTCCCTTTGATAAGTTGAACTATCAACCACTATTAACCACAATAGGTCGTAACAATTTGGCATAAAAGCCAATGATCCTCTGTAATGTCAGAACAATGGCCGGAGAGTGGTGGGGAGAACTACACAAGGAGCTCAAGCATACACAAGTGATGATAGACAGATGTTTGATTGTACGTTGTGGAATGTTGATGAAATTATTACTGAAATGAAAATCAAGTGTTCAATCAAATGCGCAAGGAATAGATAAAATGATTGCCAATAAAAAGGTTGGTAACTCTATGGTAGAATATGAAGGTGGACTCTATAACTAAACAAAAAAATAAACAATTATAGTCTCTACCTATATCTCTTATCCTATGCATCAAACACTCCTAAACTCATCTAGACAAAAGCGATGGCAATCATAACCAAGTTTACTTCCTTGTCTTATTAACCTCTTTTAAATTCATATCCAAAAACCATCCTTTTCTTTAAATATGATCCTATAAACGTCCAAATCTAAAAGGTTTAATGGGTCTAAACTTGATGAATTACCTAGTGGAAGGGGTATCGGAGATAAAAGGACTCAATTATTTGTCTTTTATCATCAAGAATACACAGTTTTTATTATCAAAGACATGCTTGGGTTTATGGGAGTTGCTGATAGAGAAAGCATTGCAGGGTTATTTTTTAAAATTTATTAATGCTGGTGAGAAGTTTGAAGTGGGTTATTCACGGGTGCTAATAAATGAGAATGAGTTCGTGGAGGTTCATGACTTTTATCGATTTCGATTGTTGGTAATGGGAAGAAATAATTGTGTGGCAGTGGTAGATTTATCTAATAAAATTACTTTTGACTCAACTATGGTGATGATTGATAGATTTGTGAGAACTAGACAAATGTCAATCACTCTTGAGCAAGTTACCGTTAGCCAAGTTTATCTTGAGATTGAGGAAAAGCTCTTTCAATAAATGAGTACCAAACCCTAAAGGGAGACAGACCATTAATTCCAATTCCCAATTAAGGCTTTGATTGCAATTTAATTTTTTCGTTAGGTTTTTTATTGTTTTTTTTAGTTAACTTGTTTCCTTTTTAGAATATGTTTCCTATTTATGTAAAAAGGTTGGTCATTATATAAATGGATGTATAGATTAATAAACCCTAAGCAAAATTTCTATAAAAATATCCTAAAGAGATTTAAGTCTCTCTCTAACTAGTCCTAAGGTTCTAATCTCCCTTTAATGAGTTGAACTATCAATCATAAAAGGTTGTAAGAATGTGTCTTTCTCGTTCAATGATTTTTTTTTCTTTTCATTTTTTTTATCTATGATGAAATTAGAGCTAAATATTCTAATATATTGAGGAAAAACTCACTTAAAAGTATGTTTTTTTTAGAAATATGTACAACTATATATGCATGAAGCATTGAATCAATTAAGGAAAGAATATCTCTAAATAAAATTCCTAAAAATCAGTTGTAATCTCTAAAGTTATGTTATTCAATGCTATCAAGTAATCAAATATTCTCAACATTTCTCCTTAAGTTAGTGTATAAATGTCTCGCATGTCCAACTTGTAACAAATATTATGATAAGTCTTATAGTTGAGCCCTTTAGTAAAAACATCAACCAAATGTGTTTTGGATGTTAGATAAGATAGACTTAAGCACCACTGGCTACTTTTTCTTTGATAAAATGATGATCTATTTTGATGTGCTTGGTTCTATCGTGCTACACTGGATTTTGAGCTATGCTGATGGCTGTTTTGTTGTCACAGTACAAAGCTGATCCATTTTCATTCAACAACTTTAGCTCTTTCAATACCTTTTACAGCCATAAAAGCTCACAAACACCTTGAGCCATGGCCCTATATTTAGCTTATACACTTGATCGAGTCACAACACTGTTTATTTCTCTTCCAAGTGACTAAGTTTCCTCCCACAATAGTACAATAACCCGTTGTAGACCTTCTATCATCAAGAGAGAAAGCCCAATTTGCATCTGTAAATACTTCTATTTTGAGATAACTATTTTTGGAGAAGAGAATACCTTTTCCCGACCCGTATATGGGTTTTACAGGATCATGCATAAATTGACTTATCAAATTAATCGCATAGGCTATATCAGGTCAAGTATGAGTAAGATAAATCAATCGTTCGATGAGTCTTTGATATTTCCCTTTATCCACCATTTCATCAATTCTTGCTTGTAACTTGTGGTTACACTCAATAGGTGATTTTCCTGGTTTGCAACTTAACATGCCAGTTTCTGTCAGAAGATCTAAGACATATTTTCTTTGGGAAATAAGGATTCTCCCTTTCGATGTAGCCACTTCTATTCCGAGGAAATATTGTAACTTTCCCATTTATTTGGTTTCAAATTTTTGAACCAATTGTTTCTTTAGTTGGGTCATTTCTTCCTTGTCATCTCCTGTCATAATTATATCATCAACATAAACTATAAAGAGAGTAATCTTATCCTTACGATGTTTTATAAAGAGGGTATGATCAACATTACTTTATCGATAGCCAAACGACACTATGACCTTACTAAATTTGTTAAACCAAGCTCAGGGAGATTACTTTAGTCCATATAGGGCCTTTTTCAGTCTACATAGCTTGAGTATCTTTATCCCCGAATCTTGAAGGAACTTTCATATACACTTCTTCTTTGATGTCTTCATGTAAGAAGGCATTTTTTACATCAAATTGATGTAAGTCCTAGTCGAGATTTGTTGCATATGATAGAAGGATCTTAATCGTGTTCAATTTAACAACTGGAGCAAATGTTTCTTGATAATCCACTCTATATATCTGAGTGAACCTTTGCGCTACTAATCTGGTTTTGAGTCTTTCAATTGAACCATCAACCTTATACTTGGTAGTAAACACTCATTTGCACCCAACCATTTTCTGCCCCTCAGGAGAATTAACTAGTTCCCACATCTCATTTTTTGCTAAAACTCGCATTTATTCAATCATAGCTTTTTTTCATCTTGAATCAGTGATAGCTTCTCTCCAATCCTGTGAAATAGACATAAAGAACAAAGGCAGTGCAAAAACGCTATAGGATGGAGATAAGGAATCATTAGAGACAAAGTCAGAGATAGGATGTAAAGTGGAAGTTATAATACTTTTTCGTTGGGCTATTGGTAATTCTAAATCAATAGCAAAATCAGGTAAAGAAGGCTGACCTGACAGTAGAAAGTCAGGGCATAAAGTAGATTGTATGATGACATCTGCTTTTTTGTTTTTCCTAGTCTATGTTCTTAAATCAGGCCTATCCAACTACCCTCTACTAGTCTTCTCTTGAACCAAGTCTTTGTTGGGACTAAATTCTCCCTCGGAAGGGTAACAGAACAGGGTGCCATCTCTTCATTTTAAATAATCTTCCATTGAAGAGATGGTTGTGATGAAGAAAAGTAGAGTTCATCCTCACGAAATGTTACATTCATATTTACATACTTTCTAGATGGCGGATGATAACATTTGTAACCTTTTTGTGTGGGAGAGTATCCAATGAAAACATATTTAACTGCTCGAGGATTCAGTTTGCTCCTATGTCGAAAGTGTACGAAGCAAACACAACCAAAGACCTTTGGTAAAACTAGGTAATCCATCTTGCCCTTTAAGGTTTTTATGTAACTTTTAAAATCAAGGACCCGAAGAGGCATTCAATTAACGAGATAAGTAGCAACCAAAATGGCATCCCCAATAAGGCTTTGGGAAGTTCATAGTGAACATAAGTGATCTAGCAACTTCCAAAAGATGTCGATTTTTTCTTTCGACAACACCATTCTGAGCACTTGTACTTGGACGACTGGTTTGATGCAAAATCTAATATGATTTTAAATAATAATTAAAGTTATTCTCGGTTCCATTATCAGTTCACAAAATCTTAACCTTAGCATCAAACTGAATAGTAATCAATGTATGAAAAGAACGGAAACATAAGAAAACATCACTTTTGGAATTTTATAAAAATGCCTATATCATCCGAGTGGAACAGTCAATAAATGTAATAAACCAATGATTACCAGATAAAAAAGTAAGGCAAATACGACTCCAAACATTTGAATGAATAATATCAAAAGGAACAGTACTTTTATTATTACATAAAGGATAATTGTTTCTTGTATGCTTAGCAAACTTATAGGCATTACAAACTAAAGAGTCTAACTGAATTATTAAAAACAAAGTAAGAAACATCTTGGTAAAGAACAGTAAATGATGGATGTCCTAACTGCCTATGCCATTGAATTATCTCCTGGTTGACATCTTTATTGTATGAAAATAAGGCTTGAGACATATTGGACGATTGATCCAAAAGATATAAGCTATTACACAATTTACCACTTCCAATTTGTCTTCCCTATCTTGAGGTCCTAAAAGACACATTGATCGGGAAAGAATTCAAGTTTATAATTTAAGGCTTTAGTGATAGTAATAACAGATAAAAGATTAACCGAGAATTTAGGAACATGAAGGATAAAGGATAAAGTGAGATTAGAAGTACAAACAGCAGAACTTGTTCTAGAGACGGAGGTAAGGGAGCCATCTGCTATTCACACACTATCTTTAGATGGACAAGTAATATAGTTAAATAAGCTTTTGTTTGACCCTATCATGTCTATTCGCAATGAAATCAATAATTCAAGATTTAGAAGTAGATGAAGCATTTAAAATAGTACTTGATTTCGTATGATTAGACTTGACAATCGAGGTAGAGTCCAATTAAGACAAGATGCGTCAGAGATGTTGAATCTCATCCGAGGTAAAAATCCCAACAGAAATGGACTTGTCCTTTGCTGTCACAGAGTCTGGCAAATTTGCCTGAGGCTGAGAATTACCCCATCATTTTCCACCACGACTTTGAGTGGGGTGACCATGCAACTTCTGGCACAGATCTTTAGTGTGCCGAGGCTTACCACAGTAGTTACACGTCAAGTGATCCTTTTCAGACTTACCATCCGATGGACCATCTTGGTTAACAATGAGACCAGTTTTCTCAATAGGTGGATTATAGAGCATAACAACACAACAGCTCTCCTCTTTTTGTATATAGGAGTATGCCTCATGGAGAGAAGGGAATGAAGTTTTGCTAAGAACTTGAACCCAAATCTAACCATACCCAGTATTCAACCCAGCCAAGAAATAAAAAACGTGCTCCTTTTCTACCATCTTTTGAAAATTTTCAACATCATTGGTACAAGACACTTGAAAATCTTGATAATAAACAAGTTCTTGCCACAACCCACTTAATTCAGCAAAATATTGAGAAATTGTTAGCTTCCTATGTTTTGTACCATGGACCTTATTACGAATCTAAAAAAATTTATGCATCATTCCCAATACAAGAATAGGTGAGAGCAGCAACATTTTAATTTTATTTTTTTACAGTATCAAGCAACAAATAAGTTTGGAAAATATTGGGTTACATAGAGTTGATAAGCCATGCCATAATAAGAAAGTTCATTGAATCTCACTGACTAAATGTTAAATCAGTGAGTTCAGGTTTCGATGTTATACTGGTGATGTATCCCTGCAAGCCATGAGCCTTGATAAACAACAAGTAAGACATTGACCAAGCAAGGTAATTATATTCATCAAGCTTTATAGGACTAATTTGCAATGAGGGACTATCGGTTGGAATTATGAGCTTCTCGTCCTTAGACATAATGCTAGAAAAATAACAACTAATACTCAAAAAAGCTGCTTGGAAAATTAGGGGAAAAAACACACACAAAAAAACACAAAAGAGATCTAAAAAAAATAGCCAAAAAACACCTCCACTTAGAGGAGAATGACTGGAAGGGAGTAGAGAGCACAGCGTCGGCGTCGAAAAAAACACGGAGGCAGCAGGTGAAGGCCACGCGCGGCTCGTGAAACAAAGATGCAGAAGCTTGCGACAGCACGTGAGGCCTACGCAAAGGTCTTCTGGTCACTGGATTCTGGGGTTTTGTCAACGAATGGATTCCGACTCCAATGGTAGGTGCGGTGAGAGAAAAATAAGACTAGATGGAAAGTACCAATTTTGTGTTTTCTATGGTTTTTTTGGAACAAAATTTAAAATGAAGAAAAAAAATCCCAAAAAGTCGGATAAAAAAACTGATATCATTATGAAATTAAAGATGAATACTCTAATGTATCGAGGAAAAAATCGTATGTATTTCTTAGAAATATGTACAGCTATATATGCATGAAGTATTGAATCTATTAAAGAAAAATTATCTCTAAATAAAATCCCTAAAAATCAGCTGTATTCTCTAAAGTCATGTGATTCAATACTATCAAATAATCAAAGATTCTCAACAATCTAAATTGTGTGTGCCTGGTAAGCTTGAAACGGATGACGCAGTGCAAGCTATATGCACTACTTTTTTTCTTTCCTCGATAAAAATCATGCTACTTTGTTTTTGTAATATTTAGTCGCAGTTGTGGCTTTTGAAGTGTATAAACTGGCCTCGGTCTCTTTTTTATGTTAAAATATACTTTTTAGGGTTGGTATGTTGTGGAATTGAAAACATATGATCTTTTCTTGAATTTCAAGGCTTGATAAACTAGGATCTGCTAACCTTAACTTTTTAGTTTTTTTCTTCAAAGAAATGTGATTTTGTTCTTATCAGTTTTTTTGCAAGGTCTTTATAAATGCTGTCAAATTTTGGTTTTAGCTTGAGTATAAAACAGAATGCAATGAACTAATCACTATTTCTTGCTCTTTGTTTCATGTTTTAGTTATTCTGATATCTTTCATTTCTCCTTTAAACAACTGTTCTTGTCTTGTCAGGTTTTGCAAGAAAAATCCAGCATAACTTACAATGAAATCACAAATGAACTTTGTCCTGTAAGTCTCTTTTTCTTTCTTCCTTCAACCATCCCTCAGATGATGGGGATGGTGAAAATATGGTTTCATACAACATACCCATTAGAAAATCAATAAGAAATGTATTTGTGGTATTTGAACATGGTCCTCCTGGAAGTGAAACATGATACAAGCAATCCTTTGCTTTCTGTTTTCACCATGGAAATCCTTTGCTTGTATTATGAAATTCTTCAGAATTTCAAAACTATGTGATTCATTTAATGATGAAGCATATGTCCTTCTCCAGGTTCTGAGCGTTCAACAACTTTACCGAATATGTGCACTTTTTAGGGATGACAGCAACAACGCTCCAAGTGTTTCACCAGATGTAAGTCACACCAAAATTAAATGGTAGTACAAAGTTTTATCAACAAAGGGACGACCTTCCTTTTTTTTTTTTTTTACCTCTTCAATTGTATAGGTAATTTCCAGCATGAAACATCTATTATCAGATGGTTCCGCAGATGATGGTGGCAGTACCTTTCTGTTGGAAGATGATATCAGGTAAGAGTTGGAAAACTAAAGTTGCTTTTTAGTTCCTCTAATATTGAAAGGTTAATGGCTTCCTCTTTGAATGTAGCTTTCCATTCTCAGTGGAGGACATTATTGGTTCTATGACAGTAAAAGAATTCGCCGAGGTAAAACCTGCTGCAGAACTTACTGAGAATCCAGCCTTCCAATTTTTACTACAGGATTAAGCCACAGGTTCTACTACCAATTTCACTTTTTTTTTTTATACACTATACCCCATTATATACAAGTGTTATCCTACACTACGAGATCCACTACCTCAACTGTAATATAGTTCTTAGACTTCTAACATTTTCATTAGGGTATGTAGGTAGTTATTTGGTAATCTTTTGAGTAGCATCTTTTTGTAGTGAGGTAGGAGATGAAGAAAATTTTCATGCTAGTCTTCTCTTGTAGTAAGAGCTGAAGCTTGTTCGGCCCATTAATTTTCATTTTGTACAAAAACTATCAATTAGCAAAAATATTTATAGTATTTTTTTATCTCACAAATACTCATTGTAGATAGGTGAATAAAAATTGAATAATTCAGTTGAATGAAAACAAAGATTTATTTGATTTTGTAACATATACAAAATTTGAAAAATATTTATTTATTTTATAAATAATAATTGTGTATTAATAATTTCATATTTTAAATTTCAAACCTTCTGCAAATAATGAAATTAGAATCCCATCCTCCTTGTGCTTAAGTATTAACCATGGGATTGGTGTATATTTTTATTTAAATATTTGTTACATTTAATATTTATTCAAATTTAATTTTTGATTATTTAATTTAATTAAAGATGGAATTGAAAAATTCCGACTGTTCAGTTTTTTTTTTTGTAAATACCAACCATTCAATTTTTAATATAATTGTTCTACATTGTAAGCATATGTATATTATTATCCACTATACTATTGATGATATATGACGAAGGATCTTGGATTTGAATATTAAATTAATTGAATGGAAGAAATTTCGAATGGATAAGATCAAATCTTAGTTAGGATTTAAACTATTCTAAAATCTAAAAGTTTTCAAAAGTTAGTCCATTAATTCAAGAAAAAAGAATTAAAATAAAATAAGAAAAACACAAGATTAAAGAAAAGATGGATTGATGGAATTGAATTTGTTGATATGCTATTCCCTAACTTTTAGAACTAAAGTGGTAAGTTTAGTAAACCCATCGTACACACCTCAGAAATATTCCTTAATTTAGCACTTATAAGAGTCCTACTTATTAATAGTTAGTTTCAATTTCAACTATCATATTCCATTCAAGATGATTAAAAACATTTTCAATCATCATCTTAAAAACATTTTCAATCATCATCTTAAGTTTATAGTGGCAATTTATCTGATTCACTTGTAAGAGCCAACACATGGTGCATCAAGATTGAAACTAAGGATATATAAAGCTCAAAGCTCCCATATGACAAGGACACATACACACACTTTCTCTCTCATACCTAATACATCATCTTCCCTTTATCTTCTCCCTCGATCCTATCCTTTTTTTTCTTTGACTAGCATCTTCGATGGCTCTCCACCTTGCTTCGAGCTAGGTGAACCACCCATCCTCATCTTTTTTCTCCTCCCAATTGGATTTATCATCAACAATTTGTGCGGTGAATATGGACTCACTCCCATTGTGATATTTTTTTTATGGAAAACCTAGAGGCAAATATCTCTATTGATCAAACTCGAAACCAAGCTCAAAATGTTAATCAAACCCAAACAAACCAAAATCTTAGGACTTATTACTATGACCTTTATAATCATTATGCCCCACCATACCCATATCAATAGAGGTAATATGAAACATACCCTAATCACCAATAGCAAAATCAAACTTACACAACCCAAAACCAGAATGCTAACTCTCAATAATTTTTAGAGCTATAGCGACAATTCTAGAACCTCCAAGTGTAATGCCCCTCGTCTGTCCTGATAGCCAGTACGAACGTGAGACGTTAATGGAACATTTTTAGAGCAAAAGTAATACTTTATTTTCTCTAATACTTTATTTAAGAAAATAAAGTGATAAAACATTTTTTTTTGTAAATTTATAGAAAAATATTTAAATTCTATTCAAAATGAGTTTTATGCTTCCAAAACAAAATTTAAAAAAAATCTTATCGTGCTAATTAATACAAAAGAATTAGGTAATCTATAAAATATAGGAAAGTTACTTTTTTAAAGGTTACTTAATAACCTTAAATCTTTAAGGAATTTATAAGAAATTAAGTATAACCAAAAAGAATAACAATATGTTAAGTTGCAGCCCAAGCAGCAACAGCTCTCGCCTAGGCGATACTGGAGTTATTATTATTATTATTATTTGCTAAGGAGCCACTAGGTGACTCAAGCCACCACTCAAGTGATAATGTAGTTAGTACTAATTTTGTTAAGCTGCCACCTAGATGGTACTAAAACTATTTACAATTTTTGCATTTTTTTAAAATTTAACTAATTTATTAAGCACTCAACTACTATACCATGACCAAGTTTTCAAGTACTACTTTAATAAGAAATAAGCATATTTATACACGTTGATGCTCTAAGTACATGCCATTGACGTTACATTCTTTAAATTCTTCATGAGACTTAATATATATGCCACTAATATGATACAAATTACACTTTAACATTTCAAAAAAACCTTATAGGATTGCCGGGTGGTGTGATACTCCCTAGCTATCATAACAACTTCTTAGCAAGCTCGTACCTACGTGTTCTAAACAACTAATGCGTAAGGTATAAACCTTAATAAGTAACAAGGATAATCAAACTTTATCCTAAGTCTTAAATAAGCTTAAGCCTTTTAGATGAATCATAATTTTAAGTTTATTTAAGCCACATTGTTATTAGTTTAATCCTTTCATGTGAATTTGCAAGTTAAGCCCCAACTCATAGCTTGATGATTTATTAATTGTTTCTATTATGTATATACTCCAGTTTTGACATTTGTTTCGTTTATGAATCTTACCATTCAATTTCATTTTTCATCTCAAGGTCTTACACAATTATTAACTCGCCTTAATAACGCATTAAGCCTTTTAATCATACCACAATTGGTTAAGTCATGCATTTACACCAATTTGTTAGTGGCTTATATTTCCATCGGTTCTTTAAAATTCATATAGCTTATTACATTTCTATTACGTACCATTATTGATACTCATTTTCTTATCTTCATGATCAATCTTATTAATCAATTTGCAAATAATTACGCCTTGAGTAGACTTAGAGACAAAGGTTGGATACTGTGGACTAACCAACCAACACATCATAATAATAGAAACATCATATCTAAGTATCTGAAGACCAGAACAATATCGCACCAAAATGCCAGTAATAAAAACATCGAAGTGCTATTAATAGAAGTATTGAAGTACTAATAACAGAAGTACATAAGTACTATGCCTAAAGGCTAAATCATGGTCGAAACATCTCTTATCAAAAGTAACATAAATCCCTTATTGATATGTCAATCGTATCTTAGCTAACTCACTAAGCTATTAGGGCTTTGTTTTATTAATTCAATTTATTAGAAGATTTCATATCAAATCATTATCAGTTTTAGTATAACTTTCCATTTCATTTTTAGTTTTAGTTTTAGTACAAATTTCTCATGACATTTGCCACTATACCAGAATTCGATAAAGATCATGTGGATTGTGCCAATAGAAATCAGTGAAATTTCCAAGGCTCATGCCACACCTCAAAACTCGGCCTAGTAATTTTAATTTAGTAGAAACAAGTCATTAAACCGAGGGTTGAGTCAGGTATTGGAACATAGAGTCGTAAGTAAGTAATTAAAGAATTAAAGTTGCATAATCAGGGTTTTATTTTATTAACTAGCTTAGAAAAAAATTTAATTTTAAGGTCTATTTTTAAAAAAAAATGGATTTTAATTGATTTTGAGCCTAATTGGATGAAATAAAAATTAAGAGTGACCAAAAGGGCAAAATGCCCAATTTTTTAAGTTAGTCTCCTATAAGAGAACACACACGTCTCCCTTTTCTTCTCAAAAACCCCAAATCATTCAAAATTTTTACAAAACCTAAAACCAAAGAGTTTTTTCGAGATTGATTCATTCCTTCAGCTTTTTTAACCTTCCAAACACCAAAATAACCCCCAATTTCAAACAAATACGTGTTTTCTTCCCCAAAATCTTCATTGTTCTTTTTGAGTTTAAAACCCAAATTAGAGTTGAAGATCATCGTTTTCATCAAATCAATGTAATATTATGACTTTCTATAGTTAAATAAAGAGTGTTGTTAATTCAAATTGAGTTTTAAATTATTATATTTAGATTTGATGTTTTTAAAGCAAACTTGGATTCAAAATTGGAAAATCTTGAGTAAACCCTTTTTTTCAAAGTTATTTTTGGATTATTATAACCTAATTAGAAGGTATTTCACTTCAATTTGATAGTTCATAACCAAAATTTTAAGAATAAAGAGTTTTCCCCTTTTTTATGTTCTTGAAAGCTTCAATTTTTCGAAAAATTTAGGACCACAGATTTAGGTGAAATTGATGGTTTAGATATGAAAGTAAATGTTATTTATGATGTTTGGAATTGAAAAGGAGGTTTAGAAACAAGATTAAGGTGTCAAAATTTCAATTTCGACAAAACTAGCTAGTTTTTTATAATGAGAAATGAGAGGCTTGAATTGTGTTTTCTTTGTTGTTTGGTTGTGTTTAAGGCTATTTTTGATGAGTTTAGAATGTGTTTGTTATGTGTGTAAAGTGTCAGATCAATTGGGAGCCATTATGAGCAAGTCTAAAGGTAAGGAAAAACTTGTTTGAGCTTTCGACTTGTAAGCGGAAGCGTGATTGATAAGTGTCCAGTGTCGCTGCTGGTATGCGTGATTCATACTGTTAATCAAGAATTTAGGAATAGTTTAAACCCCTATCCTAAGTTTCAAGTGTAAGTTTTTCTTATATTGTTGTTTTGTTGAGAAATTACGTTCAATGAATGCCGAGTTATGGTTTGAGATGTTGATATAATAGGTAATGTGTGTGAATACTTGTATGTGATAAACTAATTTTAATGCACACGTATGTGGTTGGATACATGATGGCTCAATGAGCATAATTGTGACACTTAAAGTACAAATAAATGTGAATTCGATAAGCATGCATTGTGTACAAATTTGTGATATGAATTGATGATTATGAACAAAGATTATGTGTATTGAAATAGTAAAAAAATTGTGTAATTGTGGATAGCTTGGTCTTGTGATCTCTTGAAACCGTTGGATATAGTTGGTATGCATAGGATTGTGAGTACTCACCTTTGTGTTTTGTGACTTGGGAATTGAGGTCTTGGGACAATTTGGAGAAATAAGGGAATGTGAGCTAAGCTTCATTCATCAAGACATGTTGGTGTGTTGTAGAGTGTTAACTCTGACCTACACTTATGAGATATGTTAGACTTCTTAAGTCATTGGTGTGATGGAGATTCATTTATCCAATCTGTGGTGAAAGAGCCCACTTTTATGTTTCAAATTTTCAAGTTACCAAATTATCAATAATGAATTCTATATATGAGTTGTATGTAATTGCATGTGAGAATATTTGTTAATTTTATGAAATAATGAATCATGAATATATTTTCTTCTAGTAGAAAATATGGTTGTGAATGTGTTTTTGTACGCTCTTGCTTAACCTATGGTGTTGTGTATGCTTGTGGTTATTTCTACATTCATTAAGCTTATTTAAGCTCACACACTTTGGAAACACGGAAATTTACAAATTTTTACATACCTTTTTTAACTTAAAATCATACAGTTTCGATAAAATTCTTATCGAAAAAATAATTAATTTTCATAAAATAATTAAAGTGCACTTAAAATATGTACATGTTGAATTTTAGTTAATTTTATAATTAATTTTAATTAATTTTGGTTATTTTCGATAGATTTGCATAAAAGGCGAAAAATGACTCGGCAGATACTACTAGAAGCACAAAACCGAGAAGCAATTTGAACTATTGAGGCGAACTAAATTTCAGCCTAAGATGGTCCAAAATTATATGTATTAGTTCATAATATAATTAATTTTAATTTATATCCAATTTAATTTGGGTTAATAAATTATTATTAATTAATTATGAAAAAGTGGTCCAGTTGAACTGAACCGAGTGAATCGAGCAGACCAAGAAATGAACAGCCCAAAAACCGTCCCAAGAGCTGACCCAAATAAACTTATTAGCTGAATATTTAAGCTTGCAAAGAGGCCCTTGAAGACTTGTTCAAGTTGCATTCAAACCCCTCCACAATTTGTGGCTTTATAGATTTGCCCCAAGCCTAAATTAGCAAAGTTGAAACTATCAACCTTGCCACATGCGTGGCCGGCCAAGGGAGGGCTCTTTGGCTGATAATTTTAGCTATTTTTAGCAGCCTTCCTCAGCTATAAAAACCCCCTTAGGCTGGTCATTTTAGAACACACCTCAAGCATTCACATCTTTCCTCTCTTTTCTCCACTTTCTCTCTTCTTTCCATTCCAAAATTCCCTTGCTCTTTTGTCGATTTCTCCTCTTGGGAAAGGGGCATTCATTAGCTATTTGGAGCAGAAATTAAGTGTTCATAGCAGCCTTGGTCGACGAGGACAACGGAGAAGGAAGAACGGAGCAACTAGTCAAGCCACGGAAAAACACCGGATTTTATTCTTGTTCCCTATCTCTTTAATTTTTGTTGTTGTTATGCTGAACATATCTATAAATATTTATGTTGTTGGAATGGTTAATTTAATCAATTTAGCTTGAATTTAATTCGTGTTAGGTTGATTGCATTTCGTTTGTTAAAATTATTAAAATTGTGTTTATGTTGTTATAGGCCTCGGTAAGATGCTTGATTAAGTAAAATCATGACTAAGTTATTCTTGCATTACAATTGTTAGGTAACTAATGAATTAATTATTTAAACGGATTGAAATTTTAATTAATGGACACAGTACTTAATCAGTGCATGTTTAATCATCTAAGGTAGTTGAGGGTTAGATTAGCAACGGTATCTGACGATACATTTGCCTTGCATAACTTGCAAGATTATTGTGATTAAACTGTTTCAAGGTAAGGATACTTTGTTACCTCACATAGTCTTTTATGTGCTTATTAAATCTAGTTAATTGTTTGAATTGACATAGGGATATGTACAAGAGATTATTTCGATTTAATAAGTATGTATGTGCAATAACATATTTGCCTATTAAGATTTGTTTAATCGGTTGAATTGACATAGGGATATAGTCAAGAGATAATTGGATTTTGGTAGGTGAGTATGTTCATAAGTTAGCAAATTACCGAGTTACTGTGAACTTATTAGTAACAATATAAACATGAGTTTAATAATTCTAAGTTAAAAAATGTAATTAATCTAACACAATTATGTCATCTTGATTAAAATCGTATTTTGAAATCGTGCATTTGAGATTTATTTATTTAGTTTACTTAGCTTAAAATCTTAGTTTTTAATCACCCTCTTCAAACAAAATATTGTTCTTCACCAAAGTGTTTTAAGTAGCATTCATAAATAATTCTTTTCACAGTCCCTGTGGGTACGATAACTCGACATTTACTTGTCACTTTATTACTTGTTGCGATTGTGTACACTTGCACATTTCTGTCGTTCTAAGTTTTTGGCGCCATTGCCGAGGACTGTGTTTTAAAAAAAGTCATTATTTGTGACGTTGTTAGTTTTGCATTTTGGTTTATTTTTCTGTTCAAATTTTAACTTAGTTAGTTTTTCTGTGATTATTCAGGTGTTTATGAGTATTGACCGAATCATCGATTTACTCCCTGTCAAGCCTAAGATTGAACGAACTTTTTGACAGCGAAGAAGATAAGCAAGTCAGAGAAGGACTGAAGAGATAAACTTCGAAAATCTGAATCAAGGAAACGGAGCAAACCTTGCTCAAAATCCTATCATTATTGATGATGATAGGGATAAAGCTTTGAGACAGTATGCCGTGCCAGTATTTCATGATCTTAATCTGGGTACTAGGAGACCCGAAATTGAGGCACAACAGTTCAAGTTGAAACCAGTCATGTGTCAGATGCTTCAGACAGTGGGCCAATTCAGTGGAATACCTCCCAAAGATCCTCACCTATAGTTAAGACTGTTTATAGAGGTGAGTGATTTTTTCAAGTTAGCCGGAGTACCCGAAGATGCATTATGATTGAAGTTTTTCCCATATTCACTAAGGGACAGAGCTCAAGCTTGGTTGAACTCATTACCACCAAACTTAATTTCAACATGGCAAGAGTCAGCAGAAAAATTCTTTATGAAGTATTTCCCGCCTAGAAAGAATGCTAAATTGAGGAACGAGATCACTACTTTCCAACAAATGGATGATGAGTCATTGTATGAGGTATGAGAAAGGTACAAAGAATTATTATGGAAGTGCCCTCATCACGGAATCCCACATTGCATACAACTTGAGACATTTTATAATGGTCTCAATGCTCACATGAGGATGGCAGTGGATGCTTCTGCTAATGGTGCTCTCATTTTTAAGTCTTATAATGAGGCTTATGAAATCATTGAGAAGATTGTCAGCAACAATTATTAATGGCCAACCAATCGAGCAGCGTCAGGAAGACGAGTCGCTGGAATACATGAAGTAGACACTCTTACTTCACTCGCATCTCAAGTATCATCAATATCCTTAATATTAAACAATCTTACTACTAATGGGTGTAATAATTTTGCAGCACAACCACTAAATCAATTTGAAAATGTAGTATGTGTTTATTGTGGGGAAGGACATTTGTTCGAAGAATATCCATCAAACCCATAATCTGTGTATTACATGGGTAACCAGAACCAAAATCAAGGAAGACAAGGGCTGTAATCTAATTTCTATAACCCATCATGGCAAAACCACCCGAATTTTTCCTGGAGTAACCAAGGGGCAGGAACCAATAACAATTATGTCCAACCTAGATCGACCCAACTACCTAGTTTTTCCCAACAAGCTCAGAAAACAACCCAAGTTGAACCATCCAATAGCCTAGAGAATCTATTGAAGGCATACATGGCGAAAAATGATGCCTCTCTAAGGAATTTGGAGAATCAAGTGGGCCAACTTGCAACTAAACTCAGAAACTGACCACAAGGTGCTTTACCTAGTGATACGGAGAATTTGAGGAATCTAGGGAATGAGCATTGTAAAATGTTAACATTGAAGAGCGAAAAGACTTTAGAGCCCAATTCCGTAGAAGTTGAGAAGGAGCCAGCTGACGCCCAAGACTCAGAGGAAGTTCAACCGAGTGTTGAAATTCCAGTTTCACCAGAAATTGAATCTACAAAATTCGACAAGGTAACTTCTGAACCAGCTAATTCTGATAAACTAATAACTCCATTAGATGCAAAATTGCCACAGAAAATGAATCAACCAGTTCCAGTAAAGAAACCTCTACCACCCTACCCTCAAAGACTTCGGAAGCAGAAACAGGAAATTCAATTCAAGAAGTTCCTAGACGTACTCAAGCAACTTCATATCAACATCCCGTTGATTGAAGCACTTGAAAAAATGAAGAACTACGTCAAATTCATGAAGGATATCCTGTCTAAAAAATGAAGGTTTGGAGAATTTGAGACAGTAGCCCTAACGAAGGAATGCAGTACATATCTTCAAGACTAGATGTTTTACCATACCTTGCAATATTGGAGCAACATATTGTGGTAAGACACTATGTGACTTGGGTGCCCATGTCAATATTTAGGAAATTAGGGATAGGTGAAGTTAGACCTACTACGGTTACACTTCGTTTAGCAGATCGATCCTTAGCACATTCAGAAGGAAAAATCGAGGACGTATTGGTACGTGTAGACAAATTTATCTTTCATGCTGACTTTGTGATTCTAGACTTTGAAGCAAACAAAGAGGTGCCAATCATCCTAAGAAGACTATTCTTAACAACCGGAAGGACCCTTATTGATGTGCAGAAGGGCGAGTTTACTATGCGTGTTCAGGATGATCAGGTAACATTTAACGTTTTTATGTCCATGCGATTTCCTAACGCAATTGATGATTGTTCTACAGTGTCTGATTTAGAGGATTTAATCATGGAGAAGGAACTCAACTATGTTGAGGACCCATTGGAACAAATTTTGACATCAGATCCTCCAAATAAAGAAGAGGAGGATGAATACTTAGCTTTGTTAGAAGCTAATCAAAGCGAATTTAATACGCAATCCCGCTTTGAATCTTTGGAGTTAGAGAAAAGGGATTATGCCCAACCAAAAGTGTCAATCGATGAGCCACCTAAATTAGAACTGAAGGTACTTCCCTCATATTTGAAATATGTTTATTTAGGTAACTCTTCTACTCTATCTATGATTGTTTCAGCAGAATTAACTACTGAGCAAGAAGAGAAACTCATCTTAGTGTTGAAACAATTTAAGAAGGTTATCGGATTGATCATAGCTGATATTCACAGAATTAGTCCATCTGTATGCATACACAAGATTATTTTAGAAGATGACGAAAAAGGGACGATTGATGGACAACGAAGACTGAACCCCATCATGAAGGATGTAGTCAAGAAAGAAATCATCAAGTGGTTAAATACGGGTATAATTTACCCCATCTTAGATAGTTCATGGGTAAGTTCGGTCCAATGTGTACCAAAGAAATGAGGTATCACGGTCATTGAAAATGAGGATAACGAGTTGATACTGACTAGAATGGTTACGGGATGAAGAATTTGCATCGATTACCAGAAACTGAACAAGGTAACTAGGAAAGATCACTTTTCTTTGCTGGATAGACTCGCAGGGTGAGACTATTACTGTTTTCTCGATGGATACTCAGGGTATAATCAGATTACAGTAGCACCAAAAGATTAGCACAAGACAACATTCACCTGTCCGTACGGTACATTTGCATTTAGGCGCATGCCATTTGGTTTATGTAATGCACCTACTACATTTCAAAGATGTATGATTTCTATTTTTACTGACATGGTTGAGAAATATTTGGAAGTATTTATGGATGATTTTTCAGTATTCGGAGATACATATGATGATTGCCTAGCCAATCTAGCCAAGGTACTAAGGCGATGCGAAGAAACAAACCTTGTACTTAACTGGGAAAAGTGTCATTTTATGACACGAAAAGGTATTGTTCTAGGGCATTGGATAACAAGACATGGAATTGAGGTAGATAAAGAAAATGTAGATGTTATTGAGAAACTTCCACCTCCAATATCTGTAAAGGGTGTTAAGAGCTTTTTGGGCCACGCCGGTTTTTATCGAAGATTCATCAAGGACTTTTCCAAAGTTGCTAAACCTTTAAACAAATTATTGGAAAAAGACACGGCGTTTAAATTTGATGAGGAGTGCTTAAAAGCTTTCAACGATTTAAAGAGTCGGTTAGTCTCGGCACCCATAATAGTCACACCAGACTGGGATTTGCCATTTAAATTGATCAGTGAAGGAAGTGACTTCGCGATCTGAGCTGTCATGGGTCAGCGAAGGAATAAATTTTATCATCCCATTTACTATGCGAGTCAGACTTTGACAGGAGCTCAACTGAATTACACAGTAATAGAAAAAGAGTTACTTGTTATTGTGTTTGCTTTTGGCAAGTTTCGATCTTATCTTGTAGGTACCAAAGTGACTGTTTATGCGAACCACTCGACAATTAAGTATTTACTTTCCAAGAAATATGCTAAGCTGAGGCTGATTCGATGGGTATTTCTACTTCAAGAGTTTGATCTAAAAATTCAAGATCAAAAGGGAGTGGAAAACCAAGTAGCAGACCACTTATCCTGATTGGAGCCACAACAAGGGAACTCTCATCTTATACCAATTCGAGAGACGTTTCCAGATGAACACATATTGAAGGTAGATCATGTCCATAATACCCCTTGGTTTGCTGGTATTGCTAACTTTTTAGCTTGTGGTTTGATGTCGATTGATAATACGTATTATCAAAAGAAAAAGTTTTTTCACGATGTGAAGTACTATTTTTGGGGAGAACCATATTTGTTTAAAAAGTGTGCAAATCAAATGATCAGGAGATGCGTGGCAGAAGATGAACTACATAAGATTTTATACCATTGTCACTCAGCTCCGAGTGGGGGACACTTTGGAGGTACACGTACTGCGGCCAAGGTATTGCAAGCCAGATTCTTTGGCCAACACTATTCAAAGATGAATATGCTTACGTAAAGAGTTGTGATCGATTTCAAAGGGTCAAAAATGTCACCAACATAAATGAGATACCTTAAACAAACATCATTGAGGTACAATTATTCGATGTTTAGGGTATTGACTTTTCAGTCCTTTCCCTCCGTCTTTTGGGCACAAGTACATATTAGTAGTAGTAGACTATGTATCTAAGTGGGTTGAGGCGGAGGCATATCCGACAAACGATGCTAAGGTTGTAGTGAAGTTTTTGCAGAAACATGTGTTCACAAGGTTTGGAACCCCAAGAGCCATCATTAGTGATGAAGGGTCCTATCTTGTGAACAAGTGTTTGAAATGGTTATTAGATAAACATGGAGTGAAACACAAGGTCGCTACAACTTACCATCCGCAGATGAATGGGCAAGCTGAACTGGCAAACAAGGAGATCAAAGGCATACTTGAAAAGGTAGTTTGCCTGAATCGACGAGATTAGTTCAAAAGACTGGATGATGCTTTATGGGCTTACAGGACAACATACAAGACACCTTTAGGGATGTCACCCTATAGGTTAGTCATTGGGAAAGCCTGCCATCTACCCTTGGAGTTAGAACACAAAGCTTACTGGGCTCTCCAATGACTCAATTTGGATCTTAAAAGTGCCAAAGAGAAACGGATGCTTCAACTTAACGAGTTAAAAGAATTCTGAATGTCTTCATACGAGAATGCCAAATTACTTAAGGAGAGACTCAAGAAATGGCATGACAAGCACATTCGAGTTCGAGAATTTGAAGCAGGTCAGCAAGTCTTGTTATTCAATTCCAGTTTAAGGTTCTTTCCAAGTAAGTTAAAATCACGTTGGTCCGGTCCATTTATGATTCATCGAGTCTATCCATACGGAGTTGTTGAACTTCAAGGTAATTGAGGTAATTTTCGAGTTAATGCTCAACGCTTGAAACATTACTAGGGAGATAAAATTGAACAGAATCAAATCTCGTTCATTTTATCAGATATTTAATTTTTCTTGTTCTTCTGTTTGAATAAATGATTTAGGGTATATTTTCGGGAATAGTATGTTTAAATAAATTTTGTCTTGGAGATTGGAACTTAAGCGAGACCGCTTGTGACATCTCGAATCTTTCTTGGGAATTGATTTTAACATAATTTCCCAAGAAATTATTCCCTAAATGACAAAATAAATTTTTAGTTTTTCAAATAAAAGAGTCAATTTTTATCCAAATTTTATGTTGCAACTCAATTTTAAACTTTCATTAAGTCTAGGAACTTAATTGAATTATTGTTAAAAATTTGGTTGCTCTTTTTGTAAATATAAAAAATTAGATTCCTCTTTTTGTAAATATTTTCAAAAAGCATTTAGAATAAATGTTTTTAATTCAATAAAAAAAGAAAAAAAAAGGATGATAATTATTAATATATATAATTATACCCATTATAATATATATTAATTATTATCAACTTTATTTAGAGTTAGGATTAGTTTTAATTTAATCGTATTTTATTCGATTAGTTTTTATCTTAATAAATTAATAGCAAATAATAATTTAATATGCATTATATAATTATTAATTGTTATTTACTTTGTGTAGAATTAGAACTTAGAATTTTTAAGAATTCTACTTTAGCTCCTACTCCTTTCACTATAAATTTCACTCATCTATTCTTATTTTTTTTCATTCACACACCATTCCCTCCAAAAACACCAAAACCCTTAAGTGCCGAAACCTCCTAACAATTCCCTAGCCACAGCATCGCCTAGCTGATCGGTCAGCAACACCCCGCGCGCGCCCATACCAGGCCTGCTCAACGATCTGTACGCTGCTCACATCCATCCCCTACTGCACGCTACTGCCTTGAATACCTGAGCGGCACACTACCCTTTCACCCATTCTTAGCAAAAAAACCCCTCACCTATTTTAATTTGCCATCTTTTGATTTAATTTTTTTCTTAAGAGCTCTTAATTTTTACAAAAAAAAGTGGTAAGACCAATTTTTCTCTTAAATTTTAATTTTATTATCTAATTTTTCAAATTATTGAATTATTAATATTTTATATTAATTAAATTTTTGAGAAAATATTTGTTACCATCTTATGATTAGGTTAATCATACCTTGCAAGAGAACTCGTGCATTTGCCCAAATTGACGAATCATAAAACAAGCTCCACTGTTAAGAAGCCAAAGCAAGATATGAGAGTATCTTCAAGAATCAACAGATGCATCCAGAGAAAGGTTTCACATTGAAAGAAAGCAACTATATTGGTTTTATGGTGCGTATTCGTCAGATTGCTGAAACTGTCAATTGGGAGTTGTTTTGTAAGAAGTGACCTAGTGTGGATGAGGAGTTAGTACGCGAATTCTATGCGAATTTAACCTTATGCGAGTTGACGGAAGTTCCAGTTCGCGGAATCAAGGTACCAATAACTTCAAACGCTATTAATGAGTTTTTTGAATTGCCAAATTTCGAAAATGACGAATATTCCTCCTTGATGAGCAATATAGAGTCTGAAAATTTGCAAGAAATTCTCGAGGAACTTACAGTTCCAGGTTCTAAGTGGACTGTGTCAAAGCAAGGAATCCACACTTGTCGAAGAGAATATTTGACACCACTAGCAAAGGTATGGTTCTACTTCATCCGATTCAGCCTTATGCCTAGCTCACATGGGACTACAATCTTATTAGAGCAAATGGTCTTATTATACTCGATTTTATTTGGGAAGACCATTGATATGGGAAAAATCATCTTGAGGGAAATGCAAAATTGTGCCGTTAGACGTTCACGTTCTGGCCTAGCTTACTTTCCCTTTACGATAACAATTCTGTGCTTGGAAGCTAAAATTCTTACAAACGTAAACAAGACAGGCTATAGCCAGGGCACAATCATAGATTGGGACCTCTATCGAATAGCTGGAGACTCTATTCTACAACAACAATTTGAAGATAGTGAGGATCCCGAAAAAGAAGAAGAAGAAGAAGATCCCACAGAGATCGAGCTAGTGCAATCGGCTGAAATCCTTGATAAGGTGGAACCAATGGAACCAGAAGTTGAACCTGATATCAAGACTTCAATGTTTAGAGCTCAACCGCCTCCCCCAGATATTTGAGATGGGCTATCAAAGTTAATGGACATAATGCAACATATGCGGTAGCAGCAACAAGCTTACTGGAAATACTCAAAAATAAGGGATGACTCGATGAGAAGTGCTCTTACGAAAATTTACAATGACCCATTTATTTTTGTACCTGAGTTTCCAGATTACATATTTGAACCATGGAGCCCATTATCGAAAAAGAAGCGAAACGATTCATGCAAAGACAATAATGATGGAGCAAAAGATGAATCGAATTCGGAAGGATCTGCAAATAAATAAAAAAGGGATCTCGACTTTATTTTATTTATGTTCTTAGGTTATTTTAGGATAAAGTTAATTAGGAATTTTTGCATAATAAAACAAGAGACGGAAATCATTAATAAAATTGAACAAGTCGTGAAGTATAAAGTCTGGAAATAGTTATATACATGTCTAGGATTGGATTTAGAAAGAGCTTGGTACTTAAGTAGTCAAATTAACTCACCTCCTCTTTTCTAGAATCCTACCTGGTGTATAGTATCTATTCACTTTAAACAATGAGGAAATTGTTCATTTTAAGTAGGGGGACCGAAAAATTGAAATTATTTCCACTCAGAATAAATAGTTCTTTTAATTATGATTAGGATATATTTTGTTCAATAATTTGAAATTGTGTTAAGTATGCTAAACTTCAGTATAAATAAAGTTCTATTATTTCAATAAATTGTTATGTTAGCTGAATAATGATATAAATGTATTTTTAATAAAGCATGCAGATCGTACCATAAAATTTTTAGTTCCTTAAGAAAGGTAGGCATGCATGAAAGTTTAAATCTCTAGAATTGACTTAGTAGTTTTTTGAGGCGAAATCCTAGGAAGCATGGAATGTTGAAAATGATTTAGGCAACTCTTGTTTGGACCGTTTGAGCCTTTCAAGCCAACCTTGATGAAATTTTATCCTTTGAAACCCAACTTTGAGACTATATGGCCTAATTTTATTTAAACCCTTGCAATATTTAGCCATCACTTCTCTCTTAATTATCTTTAAATTGTCTCAAACACTAGACTCAGTACTATTCAGAATATTCTTTGAAAATAAGTTTGGGGGAGTTGAAAGAAGTATCAAATGCTCTAAAAATTGTAGCACATATAGTAAAATGCTTGAAAAAAAACACATGTACTTGAAAGAAAATAGATGTACAAAGGAGCATGTGAAAGGAAAGTAAGTTGGTGTATTGAGGGAAATTATTCCAAATGTCCGATTAAAGCTGAGTCTAGGGTTTAAAAGCCTAAATTTATCTATCTTTTACCCACCTCTAGCCTAGCTATGTTACAACCTTTTTAAAGACCTATTAATTCAAGTTTTCCATGCTACCTACATTAGATGAGAGAAATTGCTATGTTCAACATATGAAGGCATAAGTTAAACTTAATGATTGCAGCTTAATCTTGAATAAGGAAATAAAATCAAATTGGTAAGAGTTAACATGTCTTGTTAAGAAAGCATTTAGTCTAATTTTGCTATCATAATAGTTATTGAGATTAATTTGAATGATATGTATACTTAAGTAGCATAACTATCAAATTTCTTATTTTTGAGCATAAGTATATTAAATTCATAATTTTGGGAAGAATGTTATTCTGAAGGAATTTTTCAAAGGTGTTTTCTAAGTAAGTCTTTTTAATTTGTGCATTACTTGGGACGAGCAATGAATTAAGTTTGGAGGTGTGGAAACGCGAAAATTTACACATTTTTACATACCCTTTTTAACTTAAAATCATACAGTTTCGATAAAATTCTTGTCAAAAAAATAATTATTTTTTAGAAAATAATTAAAGTGCACTTAAAATATGAACATGTTTAATTTTAGTTAATTTTATATTTAATTTTGATGAATTTTGGTTATTTTCGACAGATTTGCACAAAGGGCAAAAAATGGCTCGACAGACACTACTAGAAGCACAAAATCGAGAAGCAATTTGAGGTATCGAGGCAAACTAAATAGCAGCCTAAGACGGTCCAAAATTATATGTATTAATTCATAATATATGTAACACCCTGAATTTTAGGTCTAGACGAAATAGGTTTTGAATAAGGGAACAATTAGGAGACTGCACATAAATATTTAGTTGTGCAAGGAAGTGATATAAATGAATGTCTGCTTCAATGGTTAAGTGATTTAGGAGTGTTTGGAAGTGTCTGAGAAGTCAGGGGTTCAAGCCTTGGCTTATGCAAAATTTTTATTTTAAGTGAATAAAATCATTGGATCTAGATATTAGGTTATTAAATTGTTGTGGTTAAAATATGATATAAATGAGTTGTTGGTCTAGTGGTAAGGGGCGTGTGGAGTGTACATGGGGTCTAAGGTTTGAGTGCTGGCTCATCAAAAAGGGAGTATTTATTTTGCTGCCTAATTCATGTGGGTGGTAGAGTTGGATTGAAATATTGCTAAATGGAGATTGAACTGGTCATAGAGAGAATTGAGGAGGGATATTTGGAGAGATTTGAGGAAAGAATATTGGGTTTAGGGGAGGTTGTTGTTGTGGAGGGATAATAGTAGAAAATTAAGGGATAGAAAGTGGATGGAGAGTGTGTAGCCGAATTGGAGGAGGATTTTTGGGATTTGGGGTTGTTGCCAATTTGGTGAGAGTTAGAATTCGGGTTTCATTCTTTTTCTTTCAACATTGGCCGAACACAGCTTCTCTCCTCCCTCACCATTTTTCTTTTCAATTTTCTCTCCTAGTCGATTCTCCCTTCTGCTTTTTTAAGCTCTGCCGAATAGCTCTCAACTTTAGCAAGGGTTCGTTGATCAATTAGGAACGCACGATTTTTCTCTTCCTTTCCCTTAAGTGCTCTCCATTGGTTGAATACTGATAGATTAATCTCAATTCTCAGTTCTTTGTACGCTACATCTCTATCTGCAATCTAATTTATCGTTGTTGGTAAGTGGTTATGGTATGATAAAGAGTCATCTGTTACTTTTTGAGAAACAATATTGGGTGGTAAGTGGGGTGCAATTGAGATGGTTTGTCAAGTATGAGTCTAATATAAAGATGGTAACTTTTGTGTAAGCGGTGGTCGAGGTTGATTGGCACATTGTCTGGAAACCAAGGGTGCGATGATCATTGATTTTCGGAATAAGAGTTTCGGAATGAAAGGAATCTGCAAATCACATCAGGTGTGTAAACACCCCACTGTAACTGTAGAACGGCAAAAGTCGAAAAGTCGGAACTACGACATTTGAGACCACACGAGCGTATGATCGCTCGCGTGGTAAGCCAAACCCACGAATCATGGGCGATAGATTGTGGAGGCCTCCATGAGCGTTTTCATGGGCTTAGGTCGTAATGGGCCACGTTGGGCCGAAATAGGTCGTGTGGGCTCAATGGACTCGTGGGCCCTACATGGATAAAATCCATGATTTGTGGTAAATACTGGACTGGGCTATGTAGATCTCATAGCCATAGTGAAATCTGGGCTGAACAGGCCGCACAAGCGTGTGGGCCCACTTGGGCCAAGTAATAGGCCTTTGGCCTATTTACACTGTTATGACCATTTAGGTTACCTGAGTCGCTCGAGGTGACTGTGGACCTTTTGAGAGGTCGATATCTGCACCAATACCCTAAAATAGATAAAATAACCAAAATACCCCAATAGAGTAAAATGACTGAAATACTCCCATAGGGTAAAATGACTGTTATACCCTTAGGAGATGAAATGATTGTTATGGCCTTATGTTATGTATGACTGATTTTCTCTATGATATGTATGACTATGATTGAGCATGACATTTTGCATACACGTATGATATTATGTCACGATATATTGCATGGGGATGGGTTGTTATATTTGGAGGAAGTGTACCGTACTGATAAGGTTGCACTGGTCACCTAAGACGACTGTGGACCTACTAATGGCTATATGCCGTATATTTTACTGGCAACTTTGTTGCAATACTGTTTAGTGCCACAACCGGTTCTAATATTGGTGTGTTTGGCTGGGTGGGTCAATTTTATCCTCACATAGTGTGTTTGGCGGGACGGAGTGGTGTGTAGCAGTTGGATTGAGTAGGATTTCTAATTGCATCTCTGTACTGATTAATGATTTTGTACTGTTACTGCATCGATTAATGATATTACGTACTGTTCACTGCATGACTGATATCTGTTACTGTTATGGGCCAAGGCCCCACTGATATTATTACTGAAATTGGGCAAATGCCCTACTGACTAGTGGCATTGTGATGGGCTCAAGCCTAATCATTTACTGTTAAGGGAAAGGGCTTAGGCCCACACTGAACTAGATTGTTATTGTAACGGGCTCAGGCCCAAACTGTATTTATTTACTATTTAATTGACTGTTTGCTTGTTAGGGGATTACACACTGAGTTTTCATAAACTCACCCCTCTGTTTAACTGTACAGGTAATCCCCAGTTGTAGGCGGGTCGGTGCTATGAGGGACTCGATGACGGCCACACAACCGCATCAGCTTTCATTTTTAGCATTTAATTTATAAGAAAATTGAATTTGGGTATTTTTATGTAAAAAGGCATCTTTAAAGTTATAAACTTTAAATTGGGGTTTTTATTTATTTAGTTTGATATAAACTGCTAGTTGTAGAAAAAGACGGGTTTTCAAAAGGTAACTATTTTCAAAAACACCATGTTTTCGCAACATTTCAAAAAACTTTCGCAATAAATGAGATTTTGGAAAATTTATAACGTTTTAAAAGTGATTAGCTTTTAATGATGCACGCTTGGAAATGAACAACTTGTTTTGGAATCACCGTTTAATAACAAAATGATTAATTGACTTTAAAGATTTCAACGACAACAAGTTTTACGCTAAACACCTCAATGTGACACTGCCAGATTCGGCCATAACTCCTAGGCCGAGTTTGGGGTGTTACAATATAATTAATTTTAATTTATATTCAATTTAATTTGGGTTAATAAATTATTATTAATTAATTATGAAAAAGTGGTCCAGTTGAACTGAACCCAGTGAACCGAACCGACCAAGAAATGGACAGCCCCAAAATCGTCCCAAGAGCTGGCCTAAATCAGCTTATTAGCTGATTATTTAAGTTTGCAAAGAGGCCCTTGAAGACTTGTTTAAGTTGCATTCAAACCCATCCACAATTGGTGGTTTTATAGATTTGCCCTAAGCCTAAATTAGCAAAGTTGAAACTATCAACCTTGCCACGTGTGTGGCCAGCCAAGGGAGGGCTATTTGGCTGATAATTTTAGCTATTTTTAGCAGCCTTCCTCAGCTATAAAAACCCCCTTAGGCTGGTCATTTTAGAACATACCTCAAGCATTCACATATTTCCTCTCTTCTCTCCACTTTCTCTCTTCTTTCCATTCCAAAATTCCCTTGCTCTTTTGTCGATTTCTCCTCTTGGGAAAGGGGCATTCATTAGCTATTTGAAGCATCAATTAAGTGTTCATAGCAGCCTTGGTCGACGAGGACAACGGAGAAGGAAGAACGGAGCAACTAGTCAAGCCACGGAAAAACACCGGATTTGATTCTTGTTCCCTATCTCTTTAATTTTTGTTATTGTTATGCTGAACATATCTATGAATATTTATGTTGTTGGAATGGTTAATTTAATCAATTTAGCTTGAATTTAATTCGTGTTAGGTTGATTGCATTTCGTTTGTTAAAATTATTAAAATTGTGTTTATGTTGTTATAGGCCTCGGTAAGATGCTTGATTAAGTAAAATCATGACTAAGTTATTGTTGCATTACAATTTTTAGGTAACTAATGAATTAATTATTTAAACGGATTGAAATTGTAATTAATGGACACAGTACTTAATCAGTGCATGTTTAATCATCTAAAGTAGTTAAGAGTTAAATTAGCAACGGTATCTGACGATACATTTTCCTTGCATAACTTGCAAGATTATTGTGATTAAACTGTTTCAAGGTAAGGATACTTTGTTACCTCACATAGTCTTTTATGTGCTTATTAAATCGAGTTAATTGTTTGAATTGACATGGGGATATGTACAAGAGATTATTTCTATTTAATAAATATGTATGTGCAATAACGTATTTGCCTATTAAGATTTATTTAATCGGTTGAATTGACATAGGGATATAGTCAAGAGATAAATGGATTTTGGTAGGCGAGTACGTTCATAAGTTAGCAAATTACTAGTTGCCGTGAACTTATTCGTAACAATATAGACATGAGTTTAATAATTCTAAGTTAGAAAATGTAATTAATCTAACACAATTATGTCATCTTGATTAAAATCGTATTTTTAAATCATGCATTTGAGATTTATTTATTTAGTTACTTAGTTTAAAATCTTATTTTTTAATCACTCTCTTCAAACAAAATATTTTTCTTGACCAAAGTGTTTTAAGTAGCATTCATAAATAATTCTTTTCACAGTCCCTGTGGGTATGATAACTTGACATTTACTTGTCACTTTATTACTTATTGCGATTGTGTACACTTGCACATTTCCGTCGTTCCACACTCCACATTAAAACCATGTAGATAAGTAGTGTTTCGGTGTGAGTAGAGCGACGAAGGAAGTGATCCAAGCAAGGCAATAATTTTCGAGTAGGTGGTTTTATGATATTTGGATATTTTGAATAAATGCAATGTGAGTTACAGTAATAGTTTTGATTATTAGCATGATTTTATTAATTCTATTTTGGTATTGGATTGATGGAATGTGGATGTTGTTTTGAACTTTGTTTATGATTAAATTGACATTTAAGATTAAGGTTGATAATGCATGTTAGATATTTTTATTTAAAAGCATAGATGTGGACAAATTTTATACTTAAGATTTATATTAGTAATGCATGATTTAGTTGCTTGACAAATACATGTCTATTTGGCTTATGGAATGGTTTGATGTTGACAGTGGATTTGGTTGAAGTGAATAATGATTGCATGTTAGTTAGAAGGTTGTTTGAGCATGAAATACATTTTTAACTTGTGAATTTTTGTTATTTTGGGTAAATGTATTGATACTCGAGATACGAATATCGATACCTTGAAGTTGGCATGTTTTCAAATTTGACAAAATCCAATATTGGTATCAATACCCTTATACGAGTATTGATACTCTTAACAAAAATATCGATACCCTTACCAAGGTATTGATAAAACAGTTTAAATCAATAATTGGAAGAATGCTACTTTGGTATCATTTTCTTTCTTATATCGATACCTATTTTACAAAATATCGATACCTGTACTTTAGTACCGATACCTACGTTGTTCAATAGGTTTTAAATTAAATCAATTTTCATGACCGATATATCTATTTTTATTGTCTTAAAAAATGTTTAATTAAACTTGAATGCCTCTAAAAATATTAATTCAGTAACTGTAGATCTTTCTCGAAGCCATGTATGCATGTGATTAAGTTTCGTTAGTTAATGTAACATCTTGTAACTCGGGTTCGGTGACAGGACCGGGTAAGGGGTGTTACAGCTTTATTTTCATTAGCATTAAAGCTTCAGTCCTAAGCTTGATTTTCATCAGTAGCTTGAGCCTGATTAGACTACTGTTGCACTTAGTTTTTGCAAATCTTAACATCATGGCCAAATTGGTTACAATTTCTACACTGCACACTAGGTCTGGTCCAGCAAAACTTTTCTAAAAGACTTATCTTCTAACAATTTGAGCATGGTGGATACTTTTTCTTCTCACCATCTCTTTTTGGCCTTTCTTTTGTTTGATTCCATTTCTTCTTGCCCCTATTGCTTGAAGAACATGGATTCTCCTTGTTTCTAGCTTGTAAGCAGCTTCTACGTGGTCCTCTTCTCTACTTGCTCTTTTTTACTCATGTGCATATATAGCATTTATTAGCTCTGATAGAGAGATTGTTGTCAAGTCTCTCGAGTCCTCCAAGGATTAGATCTTGGACTCATTCTTCTCTAGCAATGTTGTGATGACTTTTTCAACATATCTTCGATCATTGAATTGATCGCCAAGAAGCCTTATGTTGTTGACAATGGACATGATCCTATTTGCATACTGCTTGGTCATTTCAGTCTTTTTCATCTTCAGGTTCTTAAAGTCTCACCTCAAATTCAAAATTTTTTGTTGCCTTGTCTTTTTAGGCCCATGGAATTCCTCCTTTAACTTATCCCAGGCTTGTTTGGGAGTTTCACAAGCCATGATTCTTGTGAAAATAACATCAGACACACTATTTTACAGGCAAGAGAAAGCCTTATACTTCTTAGCAGCCTCATCACTATGCTGTCTAATTTGAGCTATAGTTGGATTAGTTCGCAAATGTGGTGGTTCTTTATCTAAATCAGCAACTTCCCACAAGTCATATGCCTGAAGATACGTCTTCATCTTCACTACCCAAATATGGTAGTTTTCTCCAGCAAAGATATGAGGTGGAGGTGGTGTAAAACTTCCAGATGAAATTGCACTACAAACAAGATACAATCAACACTCTTTTCAACAAGAAAAACAAACATAAGGTCTGTAAAGACTTAGGCTCTTGATATCAATTGTTGGTGTTTTGAGAAGTTAAGAGAACAAAACAACGAAAAATAAAGAGAAAACAAGGAAAAATACTTGCAGACAAAACAACGAAAAATAAAGAGAAAACAAGGAAAAATACTTAGCAGATTTTTAACTACTATCAAAGTCTCTCCTAATTTCATTCCAACAAGACTATAATATATATGTGAAATGATTACAAGTTATCAACTAATCGTACTAAATTTGTCTTGGAAAAATAAAAGTAAAACTTGTACACAACTTGATTAGGTAAATCGATACCTAAAAACATCATTTCAATACTAACTCTGCTTGTTTCAACACATTAACCTTAACAAGTAAATTTAAACAAAACATCAATAGCAGAATATGCGAACCCCGTTTGCACTTCAACTAGGTGTTCGCAAAAATCCCATAACAACTCGCTCTTAACTTAGTTAGCAACTTGGGTTGATATTGCATCTTTTGATGAGCTCGCATTTATGGTTGTGGTTGCAGCTTCAATTGAGCTTGTACACTTAGAGCTCGCAGACATGTTTGAGCTCGCAACTTCAAGTGAGCTCGTGACTTGCAGGTTGAGTTCGCCACTACATGAATGGCCACTTCGCAATAGTTTTTCTACTTTACACAAGAAGAAAATGGCACGGTTGAACAAGCATGGAAGTGATTTAAGAGAATTTTTTGTCATTTAAGTGGAGTAACTAAGGAAGTTCAATTACAATGTTTTTATGATGTTTTGGATAATTTGAGTAAAGCGAAGGTAAATGTTTCAACAAGTGGAAGTATTTGGATTCAAGATGTACAAGAGGTGTTCCTTATCTTAGAAAAATATTAGTGCTAATGCTATGGCTTGGGATTATGTGTAGTTTTCTAAGCTAAATGTAAACAAGAATCTAATAACATAGAGTGTAATAAAGTGTATAAACTTGATGATTCGCGGTTAATGTCACCTTTGGGAAAGTTGGCTCCAATGAAAGCACATGGTTTTCATGAGACTGTGTATTGCCAATCCTAATGTGAGGAGATAACCATGAATCCTTCTCCATCAGTTGAAAGTGGATGCTCTTCAAATTGTGATGAGGATTTTCAAGAGCCGTGGGACTATAAGGTTCTAGATGTTTACATATTTACTGTCTCTTTATCAAATAATAATGAGGAAAACAATTTGAGTCTTTTTGAAGATAGTGATATAAGACTTGCCACTCAACTGGATTGGTTGCGTCATTGTAAAGAACCTTTGGGACGATTGCCCAATGCTTATGACAAGATGATACCTTCTATTGAGAAGCCACCTACTTTGGAGTTGCAACCATTGCCCGAAAAGCTTAAATATGCATATCTAGCGGATAATAATGTCTTACCAAATATTATTGTAGTAGGTTCATTACATAAGGAGGGTGGATGATGATTGATATTAAAGGAATTAGTTCATCCATTTGTCTAATTAATTAGTCATAAAAGTAGTTATTTGAATTTATTTTATTGTTTTTATTCTAGAAGGGTTAATGTGTAACTTTTACTCTAAATACTTAAAAAAGGAGTTAGAATATATAATATAAAATTTGGTTAAATAAAAGTATATAAGTAAATGATATAGTTTTAACAAATAAAAGTTAAATATGAAGTAAGATTTTGAAATTAAAATAACATGAGACTTAAATATTCAATTATAACTATATTTTTAACTTTATAAAAGACTTTAAGGAAGGATGTAAATATTATCTTTTAGATTTAAGCTAAAAGTAAAAATAAATTGAAAAGATTATTACAATTTATTTTACTAGGAAAATAAAGAAAATTAATAAGAACAGTTAATGATATTTAATTATGTAAATGGTAAACCATATCATTGTTCACTAATTATAAATAAATTTTTGTTAATAAAGATAATATATAAATTTTGAGGATTAAATTTATTGTTATACTAATTAAATTACGCAGTTATCTTTAGTGATTAAAATATAGTTTTTTAATTAATGATATGGTTTACCCTTATGCAAAAGATTAAACTAATTATATTTACTCCTAAGAGGAGTATTTCCCTCCCGTTCCAATATTACCCAACTCTCCCGTTTCCAGCGGTTCCCTCCCCTTTACCTTCAATCGCTTTTTTATTCTCACATGGCTCCTGCCCCGATCCCTTCAGTTTAAGCCAAACCCTACGACGCTGGCAATACGCTAAAGCAATCAGGTTTGATTCTTCAGTATTTTCTTCTCTTTTTGTTTGTTTTCCCCCCAAATAAATAAATGTGTTGATTTTATAGGGTTATTTCATGAATATTGCTTTTGTTTTCCCTATGTGGGCAGATTAAGATTAAGATTTTTTTTCCCTAAAAAGAAAGAAAGAAAGGAAGGAACTTCATGTAAACCAGTTGTTTATAGTTTATTCTCTTAATATGTTAGCAATTTTCGTTTAAACGAAGTTTACAGTAAAACAATTGTGATAAGTTCTACGGTCTTCCAGGTACTGCTTTATTTGTACTAGATGAATAGAATGAAGCGGTTTCGCTGCATGTCCAATGTTAATGAAACCGCTAGGGAGATATTCTCATTAGGTGCACCATTCCCTTCTCATGTTGTGAAGAAACATCTTTATGGTATTTTTGACCCAACAAAGCCTTGCATTCGTCATAGTATTGGAGCTCAAAGGTATTTTCACCAACAACTTCCGCAACAGGAATGTCTTGGGTATGGTGGAATGAGTTCCCAGGAAAGTTTGATGTCTGGGAGAAATTTGTTCTGGAGATCAAACCTACCTTGCTCTTTTCGAGGAAATCCTCTTCGGTCAATGCAAAGTGGTTCTACATTTTGCCATTATGGAGACATTGCCAACAATGAAACTTCTTTGAGTAGAAAGTTTCTTGCACAGCTTTGGATTGCAGATAGAAAAATGCGAAAGGATCTTGAAAAAAGAAGAAGAAAAGGTAAGCAGCTAAATTATGATGAGGCACAGGAACCTTTCCAACATCCATCCGAAAATAGCTTTACAGGCAGGATAGTCACAGAAGAAGAATCTGCTTATCAAGCTGCACCAGTTTTAAAGCAACAACCAGTTAGTCAATCTGTCTCAAGTTTTCTTAAGCCAACATCACCGGAGGAGGTAAATTCCATTGTAGTTTTTCTTTCATTTCATATTTTTTTGGACTGGGTGAAGGGAGATTCAAACCCACCTCTTGGAGCAGGGGAATGCATTCACCTAAAGTTGAGACTAACTTTAGATGCTAATTCTGTTATGTTACATTTGTTTTAGTTTCTTTTCATGGTTGCTATTTTCAGAGGTTTTGACACCTATACATTAAAGAAATTATATGACGCATGTTGTTCTCATATTATTCAGGCTCAAATTGCACCTCTTCTTGCTAGGTCCAATCTGCTAATCACCAGGGATATTGAGTGGGCGAATCTTGTACTAGGTTTTGAGCAGGTAGTTCTTGTTTTCCCTATCACTTGGTTTCTTTATAATAGAAATTAGAGCTTGATTTTTGCACTGTACGAGCATCTAGTATCACATTGATGCTTATCATCTAATTGTTTTTCTAACAGTGAGATGATCTATAAATTGTCATGCTTCTGTAAATGTTGATATTTTTCCTTTTGTCAGTTTTTCCTTGTTTTTGCTCTTTGGCAACTAGAAGAAGTTTCTAAATGCTCACTAAAAGGAAAAGAGGTTTTTATTTGTTATATTATAGTTGATAAGGAGTTTAACTATTATGTGGTGAATGAGTTTACATATATGTAATTTCTTCTTTGGTGATCTTTTATATTATCTTGTTGTAGTTGAAAAGCTATATTTCATACAAACATAGTTTGTACTTTCTAGTTCTAAATGATGCATGAATTAATTCTTTTGGATATTCCAGTACAATTGATTCAAAAGGAGGGAAGAGGGAGAAACTATTGATTAAAAAGGGAAAAAAGAAAATTAGAATATAATAAGAGCATTTAGCTGAAATTAGTTGCAGAAGATTGGGATAGGACGAAGAGAAGAGATAATATTTAATAAAATTAGAAATCTTTATCCTACAATGCAAAAGCTCCTAGATGCTAATGTATCATAAACAATTGTAGGCTATATTCTAAAATCAATATTTTATTTAAATGCAAAATCCTTGATAGGACTCTATAGCACCCTAATTACTCAAAATTACAATAGATTATGTAACTTTAACAAATTTAGTTACAAAAGATAATAAATAAGAATTCTTCTATTTACTTGGTTTTCTTATTGTGCTATTTCTCTTTGTTAGTAGAAACTCGACTAGAATTTCAAACTTTTGAGAAGGTAGCAACGATCTTGAACTACATGTTTTATTGCATATTTCCTTGGCAGTAGTGATGAAGTAAATTTGTTTTGAAGGAAGTCGTTTACGTGCTCAAGCAAGGATAGATGTAGTATTTATTAGATACATGCGATGGAAACATAATCTTTTGCTAACAAACAATATTAGAATCCTTCAAGGATCATATTTTGGTGATTAAAACAATAGTAAAATGCAAATGGAGAGAAAAACTCTATATTTCATTCCTTTTGGAAACAACCTAGTTATACATGTTAGATTGATTTACAAAAAGAAAATAAACATAATAACGTATCAAATCCCTAAAAATTAGCTAAGGTTAATTCCTGACATTTGTTGCTATGAAGCATGGACATGTTGGAAAGTGTCGTGTCGGTGTTGTGTTGATGTTTGACACTGATACGCTGTTGACCTGTCGGAATACGTACCAAAGATGTTAGGACACAAGAAAAATATACTAAAAAAAAGATATGGTCGGACATGGTCAAGACACGTGTTTTCACTTATCAAATTTTACATTGTTCGCACTTGGTGCTTGAATTTCTTGATTTCATATTCTTGGCCAGATTGGTTCTCTTACCATAAACCACTCCATCCTTATATAATAAATGCTTTTAAGTGGCATTTAATGCCATAGATTCCCAATTCAATCCTGCATTTTCATTCTTTCCTTTGACGAGTTATTGCTCTAAAACTTTCAATTGAGAACTTCATATCAGGTAGAATTTCAATTGAGAAATTCCTTTTTCTTTCATATTCATATTCTTTTTGGCTCTTACTTTTGCTTTTTACTCTCTTATTTGTTCTCTAATCATATTGGTCAAAATACAGGAGAACCAATATGCAATAGTGGATGTTTGCTACCCACAGTCAGTAAGTATGATTCTAAGATTCTTTTCTTCCATTTTTCCCTAAAGAAATTAAGTTTGTATCAAAATGGAAATAAATTGAAAAAAAAAAGAAAAGAAAAGAATTGTGCACCTTAAATCCTTCTGAAATACCTAACTGTAAGCTTTATTTTTGTAGCCTGTTGGTTTTATTCGTGAGCAGAGTAACGTCATTGCTAGACAGGTGAGCTATTAAACTCAATGTATCTTCATTTTTTATGATAGTTTTTTTTACTATGAAAATATTGACCAAGGGTTTATCTGTTTTTTAACTTTATAATTACTTCGTTGCATTTTTAAATTTTAATCAAGTTTGCTGGAAACAATTTGCAAGCTTAGACTATTCTCTTTCGTGTTGTCTATAGATCAAGCTTCCATTGTATTGATTCATTGTGCTCTTCTGCAATTGTCTGTATAATTCTGTTCACAGTGCCTTTAAGTTCATTTCATTCATGATGAGTCACAACTACCTCCAGTTACCCTTTCTTTTGAAGCAATTAAGACTGATTCTGTGATCTTTTTTTCCAATCCTCAAATTCTTTGGTCAGATATGAATGGTAATCTTAGTTGTCTGATTGTCTTGTTATTACTTCTACCCTCTTGTTTTCTGGATTATGTTAATTGCATGAAGACTTTATTTAAATTAAGATCCCAAAATAGCATGAAATGGGACTTGTATGCACTTGAGATGGTGGCAAAGGTGCATCAATATTGAGCACTAATGCTATTTGTTTGAAGTGCAGAAGCCAACCACTTTAAATGAGAATGATAATGCTCACATACCAGTTTAGTGGCTAAAGCCTCTTACCAATTTTGAACAAATTCACACCTCAAAAACTTCATAGCACTGGAAAGTCTTGTTTGCGTAGTGATCTTGGTCAGCATGAAATAGTTAGCTGTGTTTTTGGTTGATCAAATGCACAAAGGAATGTGCAAAGGATTGTGAAATTCATATGGTAAAGTATATACCTTATTTCTAATCTAATGTTTATATTTCATAATCATCATATTACATTGTATCTTAGTTGTTGGGTTGAAATTTTTTACATCAACCTTTTTACCCTCCCAATCAAGCAAAGGCTTAAGCTTAAAACAACAAAAGGTTACTGCCAAATAACTCTTGTTGAAAGCAAATCTATGGCAGCTACCAGTCTCAAGCTAAGGAACATATAAGATAAAGAGATAGGGAAAGAGATGGCACATAGAAAAAAGCTAGACTTGGTTATTGCAATTGTAGATGGGATGACATTTGAAGAGAAACAATTGGTGAGAACCATGGATGCAATTTGGTTTGAGGGACTATAGGAGTTTTTTAGGTCTAGGTTTGCGGTCTGTTGCATTCAATCATGTGTCTTAGCTTCAGCCTTAGGAAAGAAATGCATTGCTAGACAGGATTGGGCTTCTGTTATGCAGGCTTTTATTGGACTAGCTTTCTATTTCGACTTGTTAACTTTCTAATAAGGTTAAGCATTTTACAAATAATTGAGTCATATGCCTTTTTTGGCTAAGCTGTATGGTTTTTGGTTTTAACAACCTAAGCTTGATATTGTGAGTTTTTGTTGGTACACTTGAGTACTTTGAGCTTGCCAACTTGGACCAAATCCCTGCAAGACTATGCTTTATTTTATCTTTTTATTCTTCTTCAAAGTGACATCAAGGGAGTATGTTTTACTAATTTAATTGTCATCTACATATATCATTGTTGATAAAATAACTTGCAATTTTTGCCTTTTGGTTTATCTTGCAATTATATCATGTAGACTATGGCTTCTAAGTTTCTTTAGGTCAGATAAATAGATTGAGCAAGGAGAGCCAGTTGTATTCTTATATTTTAGCTTTTATCACCAGTCATGCGGTGTAGAAGGCACTGCCTAATCCTAAAATGTTGAGCATTACTTAACTTTGTCCATTAGGCCTGATTTGAGATTACTTTTAGGAACTCTAACTGTAAGCAATGAAGTAACATCTGACACACTGACTACTTTACAAACATATGTAACCAAGGGTTTCTCATTGAGAGGTGGATACAAGTCTAGATAATTTGTAGATATGTCTACATTCACTTGGACTCTTTTGAATCACCATTATGCTTATTTGTTTGCTTGTACCTTAGCCACTTGTTTAGCTTCAATAACTTCTCCTTTGAGTAATGATTAATTGGGGTTCTGATCCTGTACTAGTTTTTGGTATAAAAATTGTTTATAGTTGTGCTTCACTGCATTGCTTCAACCGCATGGTTGCTATTCTTTTCTTAATGGTATGTTCTGCATACCGTTGACTTCTATGTTTTTGTGCAGTTGCTTCGCTTAAGGCGCCCTTTCCTTGCTTACATTACTGATGCAATGGGTAATGAGCTGTTTAGGGTAAGCAGATTATGTGCATTTTCTTTTGAGCTAATGTAACAAGTTTTAAGGCCCACAACTATTGAATATATCATCATTTTAGCTTTAAGACTTTGTTTTAACACCCTCAGGTTCGTAGGCCTTTTTGGTGGATAACCAGCTCAATTTATGTAGAAATTGACGGTAAGGTATGCAAATTTTCAATATTGGCATTTGTTCTTGTATGTATGAATCTAGCACAGAACGTCTAGTTTCAAGGATTTAAAATGTCATTCCTTCCTAGGAAATTGGTGTGGTTCACAGACGGTGGCATCTTTGGAGGAGGGTGTATGATTTGTACTTGGGGTAATCTTAACAAGCCATTTTCAGTATTATATTCAGTAGTTGTTAAATGCTATAAATATATGTTAATTTGTTTACCAGCTATAGATTGTTTTAGTTCAAATTTTTTATGCTTATAGTCAATTCTGGCAAACAGTGTATGAAGTTTGTGGTATAATTTGGCATTAGTTTACTGAAATATTTGGTGGTTGGATTATAGTCATTACTTTTTCCTCATTCTTTATCTTTTTCTTTCTTTTAATTTCCTTTCTTGCTCCAATTCTTTGTTTTTTTTTCCCAATGTTTCAATGGTTTTGCAAAAGCACCAAGTTCTGTATTATAGTATGGATGTGTGTATGCCCTTAGTTATTTCTTTTAACTTTCTTCATACAATTACAGCAGAATCTGCTTTCCAACACCCCTTCCCCTTTTATATTCTTTCCTCACTTTTATGCATCTATCAGAATTATGGAACTACTATTACTTTAAGAATTTCATATGCTTGCAAGACTGCTTGTTTAGAGTCTAATCAAGGATGGTGAGCAATTTGTTTTGTTAATTTTATTTTACATTCAAATCTAGTATTAAAATGAGGTTGTCTTTTCTTCGTAGGAATAAGCAATTTGCTGTGGTCGAAAATCCTGGCTTATGGAATTGGACTTTTACTTTGAAGGACATTGATGGGCAAGTTTTGGCAGAAATAGATCGTGATTGGAGGGGTTTTGGCTTTGAGGTTTTCTTCTTTCAAAAATATCATCTTTTAATCCTCACTTGATTCATGGGCTCTAGTTTTTTTTCATAGTTTTCCATAATAAATATTTGCTTTTACATTATTATGGTGAAATTTTATTGACTTGCCAGAGCAGAGGTTTTAGTCTTTCAGTAAACTTAATTTCCTTCAATTTTTGAGATTTACCAACAGGACATTACTGGTTCATCCACAAGAGGGAAAAAAGGCGGGTTAAAAGATTAATCCTTTGTTCCATTTAAGTTTCTGGCCTGATATGAGTTCTTTGAGTTGCTGAGACTGGCATAAAATGTCAATGGTCCCTGAATTTATAATGGCACATGCTTTGTAACTTTAGCATACTAAATAAGAAAGACCGAAGTACTACCTCTCAAGATAGTTCCCTTTGTAATCAGATATTGAAATAAGCAAGAGCTCTTATTAGGAGCAAAGTGTAGTATTTTGAGATTGGAGGAGTGGGTAGAGCTCCATGTTTGCTTCAGGAGTTTCTCTTCTAAGATCTTTTCTCATACCATAAGAAAGATGCTAGTGGATGTCCAAAAAGTTGAAGTGTGTGATTTGATGTGTCAAAGTGAGCAAAAGAGTCAAGTGAGAAGAAGAAAGATGTGGATTGATCATTGTAGAAATCTGGTTTACAATGTTTTGGAATGGAGAGAACAGGGAGGTTGTGAGTTGTCCTAATTCTCCTAACTAGCTTGGATGCTATTGATTCATACATTTTGCAGTCCCCATTTTCTAAATGTAAAGTGTGTTCTATATATTCATTTCTGTAAAAGGTAAATTGTTGGTGAAAACTGATAGTCGGCATTGACAAACATTTTTTTATGCATATGAAAAGGATGATCTTATTGTGCATTTCTAGGGAATAAGGGTTAGTTTTCTTGAAAGCAATGATCAATGATTTATGCTACCCTCTTTTCCTCCCTGTTTCTAAATCTGTGCTTTCTTTTTTGATTTTCAATATTGAGTTGTAAATCCAAGATGACTCAATAATCTTATCTTTTCAAAAGTGCTTAACATAGCAAAAAATTATGAAAATCTCATTTTACCATATATCTTTTACCCTTTTTCATTGGAACTTTTGTTTTTCGTTCTTTTATCTTATTTTTTCTCCATCCTGATAAATTCTACCATCTTTTCTTTCACCAAAAACGACAAATGGTAAAAGATGTTAGATGTGAAAAATGAGATCTTCATATATTGTTTCCTTGAAGCACACTGATTGCAACTATTTAATGAGCCTATGACTCTAGGACTTAGTGTAGCTGGAAGAAAGGCAATGCATAGAGAATCTCCGCTCCATGCAGCAGTAACCTTGTCAGTGGAAAAACTTCAATCATCATAATCCATTGGATTCATTTTTGACTTCCTTCATACCATTTGTATGACAATGTGGGAGTGCAATTATCTGTTTCAGCTAACTTTGAATTTTTGCTGTAGTGCTTTCGGTCATAATTCTACTCAGAATTGGTATGTCATCTCCTGACCTATCCATCTAAACAAACTTTAGAACTAAACCTTAGTGATGTTTATGAGATTGCCTTCCCTACTCTCTAAGCAAGCGGAGACTAAAAATGTTCGATTGGAACCGAAAAATCTTGACATATCAATTGGTGCTACTTTTTGGGAAATTAAGGCTATTAGAACATGGCTCTTTGTTGTTTATTTTGCCTGGGATGGGTTCATTTCTATACTATCACTTCTAATCTAGTTGCATTATTCAGACGCATGATATTTGATATTGCATAAAAAGGTTGATGCTAACTTACCAGATTGTTGGTTTTTTTTTTGCTGAATCCATTTTATTACATGAATTAAAATTCTTAGCTTTTTGTTATGGGTATCTAATAGGCAAAATGATTTGCATGCAGATATTTACAGATGCCGGACAGTATGTCATCCGCTTTGGGAAGGCTGATCCCGTCTTGAAGACTGGTCCCGCTAGCATGGTAATTTCTGCATTAGAGATTGGAAGTTTTTAAGTCTTCTTTTGTTCACAAATTTATTGGTTTTGTTGCAGATCCAAGAGTTGGATGTAAGCCGTCCACTAACTCTATCAGAGCGAGCAATTGCTCTTGCTCTTGCTATTTCATTGGATAATGATTACTTCTCTAGGCATGGTGGCTGGTAAGAATCATTGTCAATAAATTGATCTTAGTATAACATTTTTTCTCTGATCTATGCAAGAGAGCATGGAGTTTTAATTTTTACTTCAGTATAACCTTTTATTTTATTTAGAGGAGCAAGAAAGGAAGAACTAGGGTCAGCCCTCTCTATAATAGTCCTGTTTGTTTGTCAATCAAAATTTTAAATGTTATAGAGAGGTGGTTGTTAACACTTAACAGCATTTGAGGTTTAGATCATTATTGATTTTTTTTAAAAAAATTCAAAATAAAAATCTATAATATACTAATAATAATATTAATTAGTGAGATTTTGATCACATCTTTAATAAAATTTACAAATGTAATTCTATTTATTAAAGGTTATTTTTATTCAATAAAATATGATTAATCTATTTTTTATATAAAATTTAATTTTTTTTATTAAAATAATATCTTAACTAAAATTTATTATATTTATTTCACTTGGAAATATAACTAATTTTATTAAAATGTGATTATTATAAAGAAAGCTGACTATATTTTATGTGATTTGGGCACTTTTTTTTTGGTGAATTACAATAATAGGGCAAAGCCCGAACAACCAATGCGACTAGCGCGACTTGAACCCAGGCCGTACTTGAGGCGGTAAACACCCTTGACCATTAGACCATCACATGATTTGGGCACTTTTTGCTTCTATCTACTTGTCCTTTTCAAATGAAATCTAAGTTTTGCATGATATGTCTAGGCTGACGTGTTGTGTGAGAGTCGTTCTCTGACACAACTAAACTAAAGACTTTTTCTTGGGTTCAAGAGAGAGCGTTAAGTTCAAACATAAGATCTCTAATCAAATATCCCACCTTAAATACTGGAACTATGCCCCAAGACTTTCGGAACTCTAGGCTTGAGATGCAACTACTGCAGTTAACATAGTAATGCAGTCTAAATGCACTACATATTAAGAAATTTATGTTGCATTTCCAATAGCTGACCACATTCAGTGAAAAGCTCTACTTGGATTATATTTTAGCTGTGTGAGGATAAAGCAATAGAAAGTTAAAGATTTTGAGTACTAATTATGGATATATTATGCATCATGTGTACCAGGGGAATCCCTTTTGTTGCAATGGGGGAGTAGATTGATTCCTTTGTTTCTCTTTTTTCAAAGAGACCAACAGTTTGGCGTTGCAACGATCGGACGTTTTCTGTTCCATGGAAATAATGTTTATATGCTACTGTTGCTACTATCATATACATATCAATTTGGTTGGACAGATTAATGGATTTTTTTGTTACATTTAATAATTTGTTCCTTTTGAAATGAAATCTAATGGTTGCAAATTGTATCACAACTTCTATATCTTCCAATTAAAACATGCTATACTTCATTTATTTTCATAAGATCCCTATTAACTATTTAAGTATTCAATTTCTTGACTGTAAACTTTAAATACATGGCATTCATTTGTGTTTTTCCTTGAATTATTGTTGGAGGCAATTTTCCACCATTTTGTTTTTCCTTGTTCATTAGACATATAAAGCACCAGGCCACTTCCCTTGTACCAACCAACGCTTAACATCAATAAGATTACATATAGTACCAGTATACTGCTGTATTAATGTATTTTCAAAAAGCTTATAATGGTCCCAATGACTACCAGTATACTGCTGTATTAAGTTATACTTGATGGCGAGTACAATAGGTCAAATATTTGAAAGGAATTGTATTTACTCAATTCAAGGCATTGAAAGATTACAACATTACCACTTGCCTCAAATTTTTTATTGGAAGGCATGTCTCTGTGGTTTAATCTTTTCCCAACCATGCTAATCAAACTATGGTAATAAAAAGAATATTTCCAAACATCCAAATTAGCTACAAAATATTCCATTGAACCTTCTTTACTTAAAAGATCTCTACATAATGTCACAACCGAGAAAGATTCTTTATGATTGATATTAGTAAGTGGATCATCACAATTTGTCCTTTTCATTATTAAGTTGGAAATTGTGGGAAAACATCCAGAGGCATCCATTATTAATGCTGACTAATTTCATTAGTAACAGGTGCATGAAACTTGTAACACAAAAAAGATCGGAATATGCACTTACCATAACTTACAATTGCATGCCACAGGACAGCCATATATGAATGATTGACTTGAGTAACCATTTCAAAACAGGGTGTAATGTACATCAGTACATGCTAACTGGAATCTTTATCTGGCTTTGACCTCAAATTAGGAGTAACTTCTCTTAGTATCTCTGGCTATTTGGATATCTGAAGGCCAAAAAATCTCATGTATAACTTTGAAAAGAAAGCGAGAAAGTAAAGCCACAATTATTATAAGCAAAATGGTGAGTCAATAGATGCTGTGCATAATATGTACCTACAACAAACAAAATAAATCACTGTGAAAACCCAAATCCATTAACTACACAAATTGCAGAAAAAGAAAGAACAGCTTAATCAGTTGATTTGGCCGGTTTTCGTTAACCAAAAAAAATTAACCCTTCAACATTTTTTTTCAATAGATAATTCTACGTATCCAACCAAAATATCAAAAGAGATCAACATCTAGAAGCAAAATACAATGAAGATATTAAATTAACACATACTAAAAGTCCAAAACAAATAAAATGGTATAAAAACTTAACAGGATTAGTCCTAATCGATAACCAAAATAACATTCAAGTATCAAATTTTGGTCAGTTAATTCAGCTTAAAACGAATAATGAGCACCTGTGGGGGAAAATTACCTAGTATTTTCCCCCTTTCTTTTGAGCAATGCACCTAGGAAATTCAAAAGGCTCAGATTCACAACAAAAAATGGTACATACCAGAATAGCATCAACACAAAAACAGCATTGCGATAGAAGTTGTAAAGAACTACGTAACCAAGATGCTGATAATTCCAATGACCATGAACCAACAGTAATCTTTTCAGAAACTGGAACTGGCCCATAGCAAAATCTGATGCCATCACAGCTTGCCGTCCTTCCCAACCACATATTCCAACACCAACATCCGCCATTTGGATCATTGAAACATCATTAGCCCATCATGACATAATTATCAAAGAAACATCACTGCTAGCTTAAAACATGTGAACTGTAGAAACCAATGGAACCACTAGAGCAAAATCTAAGCACAGCAAATAACAAACAAAACTCACCATCACCAATAGCTAGTGTCATGTCATCAGTGCGCCTCTTGATAAGATCAACAATTCCAGCTTTCACCAATAGCTAGCTTAGAGGAAGTTGCAATGTCGAAAAGCTGTTCAAAGGTGTAAAAAGAACAATCGAAATATTCAGGAATGAAGAAACAATGAGAGTAAATACTAAATACACAAATAAAAGCAAGTCCAAAAATTGATTAATAGATAGAACCATCTTGAAGCAACCTGCTACAGATACTATTAGCATTTAATTGAATTGACTGAACCGATTGAATACACACCCAATTCAAAATATCATCATACAACACCACTGTAGCCAGGAGATTTCTTCACTCTTTGATTTTGCATTGCTCTCCTTACAGAAAATACATCTTCCCACCTCCCTGCATCTGCATATAAATTGGACAAAAGGACTTTACCCCCTCCATGACATGGTTCCAACTTTGCCAAGTTCTCTGCGGCCCTTTCCCCTATATCCACATTCCCATGTGTTCTACATGCTGCCAATAATGTGCCCCAAATCACAACATCTGCCTTCATAGGCATACTCATAATCATTTTCTCGGCTTCTTCTAGACGACCAGCTCGTCCCAACAGGTCTACCATACAACCATAATGCTTGATACCAGGATCTATGTTATATACATTCTTCATACCCTTGAAATACTTCTCCCCAAGTTCTACCAACCCAGCATGGCTGCACGCAGTAAGGACCCCAATGAATGTTATTGAATTCTGCTTGATATGATGCCTCCTTTCCAAGTAAGAATATATTTCAAGTGATAAATTGGCATCTCCATGCATGGCCAAGCCACATATCATTGCATTCCAAGGTGAGACAGTAGAGGCCTTCTCTCGGATTTGACAAAAAACTTCTAAAGCAGCATTGATGCTCCCACATTTTGCATACATATCAATGATAGCAGCACTTAAGTTGTCATTAAGAGGGATGCAGTTATTTTGTACATATTCAAGAGCCCATCTCCCTTCATTCAACATGCCTAAAGAAGCAATTGCAGAGAAAACACTTGCCAATGTTATTTGGTTTGGCTGCATACCACAAGCTATCATTTCGTGGAAGAGCTCTAAAGCGATGTTAGGTTGCTCACTCTGCGCGTAACCGGCAATCATAGAGCTCCATGAAGAAACATCTCTTTCAGCCATCTCATCGAATACCCGTCTCGCCTGTTCGATCATTCCATTTCTTATATATCCTGCAATAACAGCATTTCTAGAAGGAAGATGATCCTTGACACCTACTTCAAACTGCAAATAAGCAAGATCAACCCTCCCACAAGCTGCATAAAAATGAATGATAGTTGCTTGCACAAAATCGTAACATTCAAAACCTGCCTTCACAATCCTACCATGGAGCTGAAAGCCCTCTAGGGTCGCACTCAAACGTGCACATGCTGAAACTAAATCGACAATCATAACGTCACTTGCCTCAACTCCCTCACGTAACATAGCACAAAACATTGTTAAAGCTTCACTTAACCAATCTACTTGAACATAAGCGTCAACCATGGTACCCCACGAAACAACATCTTTTTCCTTCATGGGAATTTTCTCAAACAACTCCCGAGCCAACTCAACATCCCCAGCTTTTGCATACCCATTCAACATCACATTCCAAGAAACAACATTCTTCTCTAGCATCTGGTTAAACAAATCCCTCCCGTCCTTTAAACTCCCACAAACACAGTACATGTGCAGCAAATTGGTTGAAACAATAACGAACTCGTCAAGGATCACCTTAACCGCCAAACCATGTAACATCCTACAAATGGAAATCCCTCCAAAACCCGAACAAGCAGAAATCAAACTTGCCAACGTGACTTCGTTAGGCAAAATACCACCATATCTCATTTCCTTAAAAATCCCAATTGCTTCTCTCCAGTAGCCCTTTGAAGCAAATCCCATTACCATGGTAGTATAAGAAACACAACCCTTTTTAGGCATTTGATCAAACAGGCTACGTGCTTCATGAAACCGACCAGATTTTACATACCCAGAAATCATGATGTTGTAAGAAACAGGGTCCAGGTTGGGAGAAGAAGAGAACAAACGTTCAGCGTCTTTAAGGAAGCCGCACTTGGCGTACATGTTAATCAAGGTGTTTAGGATAAAAGGGTTGGAAGCGAAGCCTGATTTGATTACGAGGCAATGGGTTATTCGGCCATGAGAAATAGAGCAATGAGTTGCAGCGGATTTTAAGGAAGAGACTAGAAGGAGGTCGTAGTGGTGGGGTTTGGAAGAAGGTCCTGAAGTGGAGAGACATTTGTGCAGCCAACAAGGTTTTGGTTTGAGAGAATTGAACATGAGATTGAGAGGATAGCATGAGAGCCGTTTCTTTCTGAAAACCGAAAAGGGTGTGGGGTTTGTGTCTTTTAGTCGAGCTGAAGAAAATTTAAACCTCGCCAAGGGTTGTTTATTTTCGATTAATTAATAATAATTTAATTTAAATTTTATTAAATAATATACACATTTATAATATTTATTTGCATTCTAAAACATATTTAAGTTAGTTGTAGTCCATATATTAAAGTTGTGATTGTCTGTTATATTTAATTTAGTTTAATTTTTATAATATGAGAAAGTTGAAATAGTTTTATGAAAATTTATAGTATTACCTTTTAACTATGAGGTAATTACTTACAATATATTTAAATATATGTGTGTACAAAAGAAGATGCAATATAAAAATTTATATTAAATATTAAGCAATAACTAAATTTGGGAAACATATTTATAAATGTATTTTACGAAAATTAATTTTTACTATAAATTTTGTGTTAAATATTTCAATAATATTAAATAAATAAAATTATATTTATAAGATAATTTTCCTCATTAATTACCAATAGTTATGTCAATCTAATAAATTCGACATAACCATGAATACTTTAGACATCTCAAATTTTAAACTTTTCGATTTGACCAATTCAGAACTAGCATAAGAGTATGAAGATTCAGGGTCTATTAAAGCAAAAACAGGCTCATAATATAATAAAAAGATATCTGCTACAACATCAGTAGCGCCACCCTCTTAGCGAGTTCGTACAATGTATGCCAGAATCGACACTTTGGCCTATGACTGATGAGTAACGGCATCATTCCCCTTTCTTGCACCACTTCTAGAAACAGAACCACCATAACTAATTCCACGACCCTTGACCGTAGGTGCAGACTTCTGAGTAGTGACAGGAGTAGCATTATCACCTGTCGGGCACTCTTGAGCGAAATGCTCCAACTATCCACAATGAAAACAGTCTCGGTCAATTTCCAACATTTAGCTTCATGCTTTTTCCCCGCAGTGCTCGCAATTGGGTATCTCAACATCTTAGGACGGGCCTTGCACACTGCCCACAGACATAGTCGGTTGTCGATTTTGATTTTTGTTAGATCTATCGGACTTATATGTCGATTTCCAATTACCACGAGAATCTTTAGTTCGCTTTGGTTGCAGATGCGAACTAATAGCTCATGTTCGCTTTCCAACAACTCACATAGTTTCAGTCTTTTTATCAAGACCTAAAGCTTGCTCCACCATTTTTGCTCGCTCGACTAAATCGAAAAACTCTAAAATTTGATGTGATACAAGTTGTACTTTGAGTTCATCACGTAAACCATGTAGAAATTGTTTGCAACTTTCAGCTTTAGACGACACAAAATCAATAGCATATTTACTAAGTCGCAAAAACTCACGTTCGTAATTAGCCACTGACATCTCACTCTGTTTCAACAATAAAAACTCTTTTCTTTATCTTCGAGATGCAACTCTCCGACATATTTCTTCTGAAATTCTTTTTGAAAGAACTCTCAAGCGGATCGCTCAGAAGGTACATGGCATGTTACCGTCTACCACCACATATACATTTCTCCTTGTAGTAGAGAAACAACACAAATTACACATTCCTAGGGGCTGAACTCGAGTTGTTGCAAAACACGTTTAGTCGATTCTAACCAAAATTCAGCAACTGAGGGATCAACCCTTTTTAAACCCAAGAACTCAGTAGTACCATATCTTCGTAATTCCTTAATCGGAGCCTGTCGAACAACATGTACAGGTACAACAGCAGGAGTAACTCCCGCTACCCTCTAAAGTGTTTCAGCTATAGCACAAAGTAGATTTGAATCACCTTGACCCTCATTATTACCTCTATCAACGTTATGTTGTTGTGCATTAGCTGAATGAATGCTCAATGCCACTGACTCAGCTTTATTTAAATTTTTTATGGAATGATCACTAATATGAATCTCCTGATCGACTTCATTATTCGATTCACCCGACATCTTTTAACTATAAAGCAGAAACAATTGTAATCAACATCCAAATCTCGACTCAGACTCGATTATGAGCTCGATTTAGTTCTAGAATCAGCTAAACATGTAGCTCTGATAGTATTAAATGTTACATCCCTCGCCCGGTCTGGTCATCGAACCCAAGCAATAGGATGCTACTAACAAAATTACTTAAGTACAAACAATTTACAAATGAAAAATCACAAATAAATATTAAAAAATCACATACGAACATATATATAATGTATTATTCCATCTATTTTAGGTAATTATTGAGTATACAAAAGTTTTAAAATAGTTCGGGAATGAACAAAATTTGATTTGAATTAAAAATAAAAAGTTAAAAAAATTTAAAAATAGGGGGACACACGGTTGTGTCTTTTTCCCGTGTGTAATGGCCAAGGCCGTCTTGATGGTTTGCATGACCGTGTGAACAAACCGTGCAACAGCCTGATACTATGTGAAATTAGGGTCTCACGGCCATGTCGCTATGCCATGTGGCAAGGCTAAGCCCATGTGGTTCAAGAACATGGTTGTGTGGTCAGACCGTGTGCAATTCGAAATAGGATCACACGGACATGTCTCCAGGTTGTGTAACAACCTGTGACCGTGTGGGAAAAACCTATACCAAAACTTAATAGGCCACATAGTTGTATGGGGTGACCGTATGGGACACACGACCGTGTGGTAGATCGTGTGTCAGTCCATGTGCACCTAAAAAGTGCCTTATAAACCAAGCTATGCAACTATGAAATACTTAAGCCTCAAGTTTTCATTTAAACCACATTACAACCTATTTAAAGGCATCCAAAACAAGTCAATAACATCACTTACAACTATTATCCTAGATACCTAACCAATATGCCTTCAATGGCACCTCAAAAATAATTAGGTAAACGTGCATCACTTAACCTTCCCAAGGCAAAATAAGTTATTTATTTTCAACCATAATTCATACACCAACATTATTAACCATTACCAAACCAAAACCAATGCATCAACCAAACACACTCTTAGCAATAATAACTTCTCAATTATCAAACCATTAAGCACATATTCAACTACCATTGCAAGATAACCATAATTTGTCAAATTCCATCACACATTCATATCCACACAACTTTTAAAGACTAACAAGATTCAAAATGATCAAGATAAGTATAACATATCTTAGGTACATACCAAAATAAAAGAAATCATTCACCAAAACTTGAGTTTGGGATTTCCACTTGATGTTGAATGATGATTGAACCGCTAGGTGCCTAACCCACGCATGGGAAAAACAAAATAGTACGCTGAGTATAACTCAGTGGTATTTATATAATCCAAAAATTATAAGCAAAACATAATACATTTAAATGCTCAAATTAAAACTAGAAGATGTTATGCTAATACCAATTCAAATGTACAAATTCATATAGACATTATTTTACCATATACATTTTGCTAACGATAATACATGGCAAATTCAATTCATACATATCCATTTCAATAAATTTTTCCATATCAAAATCGATAACTCAAGTTTACCATTTAGTTCCCCTATTAACACGACTCGAACAAGGATGGATTCACGAATCCAACCAATACACCAGTTTGGCATCTAGTGCCTCATCAGATAAATCTGAAGCTAATAATTACACCTAGTGCTATAAATAAATTTGACACCTAGTGCCTCATCGACTCGTAGTCGAAGTAACCCTGAGCTTTCCTTTCTTATGGTATGCCATCTATATCCGATTCAACCGGAACAATTAATAGCGTTTTCATTTAATATTTCAATACCAACCAATATTTCAAATTCACATTTATTCTTAACATGTATACATTTATTCAACTTAGAAAACTTGTCGACAACCTTAGGGTTCGCACTTAATAACCAACGTTAGGGTTAGCACTTTGCACAGTTAGATAACCTTGTCACTTTGTAGCAACTTTGGCAAACTCTGTATAAGTTAGTCAGTTTTGATTATTTCATGCTTTTGCTTATGGTGATCACTCTTTTAGAAATTAAATACTTAAGCATGAACTTGTAAATTAAGGAAACATCAAACCAGGCTTGAACTAAATTCATATACTTAAAATTTTGGTATGTATATTATAATTGTATCGGTACGCAAGAGGTATTAAAAAAACATAAATAAAAACATAGAAAAAACTAAGTCCTAAAACAATTGGCGAAGTCAACAGATAGAAAGATGTCTCTAAGCCCACGTGGAATCCCACATTGCATTTAAGTCCAGAGTTTGTTTGTACGACCTCTTCAGTGTTTATGCTTCACTTTGTTTGTACGACCTCTTCAGTGTTTATGCTTCACTTGGATCTTGCTTTGCCACTACACACCGTGCAATCTAACTATCTTCCATGTTTAGAAGGGAGTGTGTGAGCTATTGCGAACTCAGTGAATGTACAAGAAAACCACATAACACAAAAAAACATAAGTTAAGAAAGAATTTTAACAAAGTTACTATTCTGCGAACTAGGTTCGCCATATTTACGCAAAGCCTAGTTCACAGTTACCTGCTGTTAGTTAACTTAAAACAATAAAACATAATATTTTAGAAAACACAATCTTATTCACATGTTATTTTTTGTTGGATAAATAGATCTCCTTATAATCCCTCAATTTGACTCAAAGAGTCCAACATATCCCATAAGTGTAGCATTAAGCTAACACTCTCCAACACACTTGCAAATCCCAATAAATGGAGCTTTGGCTTGCCATTCACTTATTATCCCTAAACTGTCGCCCAAATCAGAAAACATAAAGATGATTACTCACAATCCTATGGCATGCCATTATATCCAACAATTTATAAAATATTATAGTGTCAATACATTTGCTTAAACATAGAGCTTGCAGACTATGAGGAGGTCGTAAAACACTGCTCATATCTAGCTCACCATATAGTGGTTGCATATCACTGTTCATAAAAACACATTTTTAACACATTCACAAAATAAGTTTAGAGAAGACTTACTCTCGAAACTTAGGATGAAGCCCTAAGCTCCTAATTAACTTTATGGTTCGCACATACAAGTGGTAACCCCTGAACACTCACCAGTTTGCTGAAAGCTTTAAACAAGCTTTGTCTTTCATTTGTCTTTGCTTGTAGACAGTTCTGTTAGGTTCACAATTTCACAAACATACACAATTCACTAACAATTGAAGTACATTAAAACTCATACATAGCACAAGCGATCTAGGTTCGGACATGCTAGTCTTTTGGAGAACCTAATTTCCTTTGTTGCGAGCTTTTTTAGTTACTTTTATACGTCTAAACCAATATAGAAACAATGTCTTGCCTTTAATCCTAAGAGCTAAGTGTTGGGTTCTTACTTTCGTAGAAACTTGACAGCAAGAGAAAGAAATAATTGATGAAGAAATTTGAGAAACTTTTGTCTTTCAAATGAATATGGAATTTTTAATGAAAAGATCTTAATTTATAGGCACTAAGTTTTTTTATGTTCTCAGGATGCCCTAGTAGGCGTAAGAAAGAGTTACGTGTATGAGTGGTGTTGTGAAGAGGAAAATAAGTTGACTTTCTAACTTTGGTATAATTCCCTTTGGCTACTCCTAATTTTCTTTTTTCTTTTTTACATTCGAAGCCCTACTTTCACTCTCAACCCAAACCAATGATTGTAGCTCGCCAGGCCACTAGCGGCCCTAGCTCGCCAAGCCTACTGGTGCGTAACACCCCTAACCCGTATCTGTCGCCAGAATAGGGTTACGGAACATTACCATAAAAAACATAACTTATAATCATTCATTTCTAATCATTTCATAAATCATATCATAGTCCATTCAAACACACACATAACGTCCCTTATTTGAGCCCTCGAGACCTAAAAAAACTTAAAAATGATTCGGGGCTAAATTGAAAACATTTAGAACTTTATGGAATAGAAAATTTCACACTGCAAGGGTCACATGGTCGTGTGGCCAGGCTATGTGCCTCACATGGTTGAGACACATGCTCGTGTCTCAGGCCGTGTAACAATAAAAAAGGGGACACACGGCTGGATCCCAGCCCATGTCCGTGCTTGTGTAACTCACTAACTTGGATCATACGGTTGAGCCACACGCCGGTATGTTAGGATGTGTAACCTTCGAAATGGCCTCACACACCCGTGTGCTAGGTCGTGTATCTTTCGAAAAGCAACCATTAAAATGTACAAGGGACACATCACTTGGCCATGTGTCACACACAGTTGAGACACACACCCGTGTCTTAGGCCGCGTGGACAAGAAAATGACCAAAATTAAGTTATTTCTCTCACCCTTTAAAACCTGAACGTACAAGCCACTTGCACATATTTACAAGGCCTTAAAACATACCCAAATCATGCATAAAATGACTAAATCTTTATACCAAATATCCATACAACTAATATGCCAAAACGTACCTCAATCACAATTTATCAAACCTATCAAAACATGTGCATATTTATCCATTCATCAACCAATTACACCTAACCTATTTCCATACCAAACTTACCATATTTGACTGCATTTATATCATTACCAATAGTTCATAACTACCTCAAAGCATAACCCATATTGGCCATATTATAAACATACCAAAACATGGTCATTCCAAACATGTATCAATTTAACCATATTAACAACCACCAACAAAGTATCAAAATACCATAAGTACCACAACTCCAAAGCAACATTACATGTCATGCACATCAACTAAACATTAGACATAATTCCACCTATACATGCCATTATAACCATGACTAAAGCATCAAAATCTATCGATATAATCGTTGGATAGTGTGATAGATCTTCGACAAGCTTCCAACTCGATCGAGCTTCGATAATTTGTAAAGTAAGAGAAAGATAACCACATAAGCAATGAATGCTTAGTAAACTCGTATAAACTTTAATCATAATATTCCATTTTATAAATGAACTTTATAAGTCATAAATAAACTTATACTAATGCCTCAAGATTTATCAAACTATATAACTATCAGCTCACAAATGAATAGGTTCATTAACATCCCACATACTTTCCATTTATAATATAATAAGGTCTTATAAGTTGAATTACATAATCATCGACCTTTTCTTAAAATGGTGAACCATTTCATTTACTTATTTATCATTCCACTGACTTAGCATAAGCTGAATTACGTTATCAATTCATGAATTAGTGTATTTATTTACCACATAAGTAAACTCACATATACCATAAGTAAACTCCTTCCTTACAACTAAGTCCTTTAATTCAACAATCATTTTTATTTCATCATATTTCGTCTCAACTATGAACTTATCATTTCATTATCTATTCTCATCCATTTCATTTGCATAACACACAAGACATAAGTATAAACATCAACCATAACCACAAGCTAGTACATTTAAACATAACTCTTTCGAGATTAACTACATGATAAACCATTTCATAAGAAATTACATCTTTTGATTTATACCACTTTTTCATGAACATAAGCATATTACCATTTGAACACTTACCATTTCAATGTATTTCATTAAGATTAAGCATGATATAATCCAATCATAAGCTTATTACAAGCCTAAGCATCATCCACAACACATGTTAGAGCATCAACTCATAAATCACTTCAAATAACATAAGGTAAGTCATATACCTGAACAACATCATTTGAAATCATCAATTTCATGAACATAAACATACTTTCATTTAACATTACCTTATCGAGATTTCCAATTCGAAAAACGACTTACGAATAGGAGCACATCGTCATTCCAACCATAACACGCCAGATGCTCATACGAGCCAATCCCTCCAAAACACATCAAATGCTCACAAGAGCTAGTCCAACTGTAGCACCCCTATACTTATAAGAGCTAGTCCAACCGAAACAGGCCAATGCTCATAAGAGCTAGTCCAACCAAAACACACCAAACAGAGAGTATAACACGAGAGTTTGCAACAAATGCTGAACCTCGGTTCACTCAAAAAACAAATATATGCATCCCTCTAAACCATCTCCACTCCAATCCCCCACAACACACCATATCACGACTGTACTCTATCCCTCATTCAATCCAATCTGAACATCAAGTTCAATAACATTTCACAAATATTCTTTCATCAACAAAAATTAAATATATCATTTGTACCATCCAAATTATTCAACAATTCATATAAATGTTATATTTTAAACCATACGAACTTACCTGGCTAAATTTGTAGAAATGTCAAAGTATAGGAGAAATTTGGTAATTTTTTATTCTTCTCCATTTTCCACTCGATCTTGATCTAAATTAATAACTTCATTCAATTCATTAATTTATATAGTAAAAAAAAATTTATGCAATTTAGTCATTTTGACATTTTTACAAAATTACCCCTAACATTTTACTTTTATTCAATTTGGTTCTTAAGCCTAAAACATGCAAATTAACCATTTTTATTGCAAACCCATGCCAAATTAATGTTAATAGCATCCATTTCAGCCCATTTTTGCAATAATTTCACACCAAGTCCTTGAACTATTACTATTTCAACAATTTAGTCCCTAATCGGCAAATTCATCAAAAATTACTTAACAAAATACTTTTAAATACTAACTAACACTTCAAATTCATCATTTAACATCTAAGATCACAAATATTCATCAATGACAACATTCAAAATCTTTAACAGTTTCAAAAACGAATGTACGGGCTAGCTAGACCTAGTTGCAACGATCTCAAAAACATAAAAATTATTAGAAACAGAGCCAAAATGACATACCATGCAACTAAAGATGATTGTGCTTTGTTTTGTTTTATTACCTTAATTAATGTTTTATTTTAATTAAAAAATATATATTCATAATAAAAAAAGCCAACCGCCCACTCAAATATAATATGGTAATATGGTATATTTACCATATTAGTCCATGAATTTTCTTTTTTCATAGCTATTAAACATCTTTAGTTAATAGAATTCAATTTTTACACTTTTTACGGTTTAGTCCTTATTAATTAATTAACTATCGAAAAATGAAAATATCTTAATGAAACTTTAATACAACCTTAATAACACTCTGCAAATATTTATAAAAATATTTACAACTCGGTTAATAGAAACGAGGTCCCGATACCTCATTTTCTAAAACTACTTGACCTTAGAGTCTTACCACTTGAACTTATTTAATCATTCGAATAGCATAAATTACCATATCAGAAATCTTTTTAAAACCATATTTGACTCGTAAATATTAAAAAAATATTTACAAACTTACTCGTCAAATTTGTGGCCCCGAAACCACTATTTCTAACACCACTAAAAAAAAGGTTGTTACTTGGCGACCCCTATTCCATGATGTGTTCATCATCAGGCCCCAAACTCCTAGGCCCTATTCCATGATGTGTTCAGAAGTTGTGAATTCTTGAGACATCAAACTTACGTTGCATGTTAGAAGAATCACCTACATTGTATGTACCTCTTAACTGATCATTATCATTATTATTTCTCAAGGGTCGTCTTGTTGCATGTTTCTTGCATTTTGTGTGGTTGATTAAGCACAAGAAAAGATTTAAGTGTGGGGGAATTTGATCTGCCAAAAATTGATATGATAAATTAAGTCCTTTTGTTACACTTAATGAGCTTATAGATAAGCATTTTAGGGCTTTATTTCATGCTTTTTTAGTATTTATTAGATTTTTACTTTAAAATTCAATTTTATGTATTTTTAGTGTGTTTTGGGACCAAAAATGGAAAAATCTTGCCTTTTGGAGCTTAACAACTAATTTCAGTTTGTGAAAAAGGTGACGAAGGCAAAAACTTGGAGAAATATTATTGTTATCCCCCAAGTTGCGACACCAGACCCTTAGACCAAGCTTTCACATCTGCAATTATCGCACTAATATTTTATCTATTTATTTGTTTCATACCAAGATTTTTAATCCTCGTAAGGGAATCACCTTCTAACTCGATGTTGGAGAAACCCATTTCATTAGCAAACTCCAACACTTGGACCGCCAACATTGCCTCCACCACAAAAGGATCTGGTATGTGATTATTTTTCCTATGCATAACCCCAAAACGAGACCCTCAAAGTTTCGAATAAAAATTCCTAATATTGATTGAAGTGTTACCCTTTAAAAATTTGTATCGAAATTAAATTTGATAACGGGATCAACTGAGGGCATCCGTTGAATGATAATTTTTATCCTAGGTAAAAAAACCCCATTGCCAATTGTAAAGTCTCTTCATGCACCAATATGTTTCTTAACCACCAAATCACCCAAACTGTTATTACCACAATTTGACACACATTAGTATCCACAAAATTAAACAAGTATTCAAACCAATCATTTAAACAATTAACATTGTAATTTGATGACCAAGAAATCTCTAGAATAGACTAAATTTGCAACAGAAAAGGGGTATTCCATTAGAATGTGAGCAGTCGATTCTTGAGAAAAAGCACATCTAAGGCAGTTGGCATTAGAAGTTATTCTCTTAATTTGTAGATTATGAACAAGAGGGACAGAGTTGTGTAAAAATCTGCACACTGTAATTTTAATTTGGGGGTAGGGACATTAAAAAGCCACAATTGTTTGTAAAGATTAGACACCATAAGTAGATTAGTGTTAATACTGACACCACTATTAAGACCAGCCTAAAGTAGCTTATAACCACTTTTAACTAAATATTCTCTAGAATTATCTGCACACCATGCATGAGGAATAAAAAGAAGGAAACTGAGCTAAAGATATACAACAAATAAGTCGAGCCTCCTTTGCATTAAACATGGTATAAAAAAATTCCTCATTCCATTTATTCTCCTCCATAAGCATCATATCCAAAACAATATTAATACTATTATTCACTCTTATTTATTACACTTTTTAAGGGTCTTTTCTAGGCAACCAAAAGCACTCCTAAACTAAATTTCAAGTACAATCACCCACTCTATAACATCCCTCACCTCGTTCGATCATCGAACCTGAGTTTCAGGATGCTACTACAGTTATTGAAACATTCATATGCAAATCATAATATTAAATTCAATTTAAATCATCAAGTTTTTCTAAATACATGCATAACAGAAGTTATGAACCAAACAAAGACTAAATCGAGCAGACAAACATAGTTTAATAGATTTGAACATGATTAAGGACCAATCTAAAAATTTAGTTGTAACAACCCATTTTTCAGTGGTATCGAAAATAGTGGTTTTTGGACCACAATTCTGACGAGAGAGTCCATAGATATTTTTAATTAATACTTATGAGTTAAATATAGTATAATAGTGAATCGTGATTTAATAGATTTTATTAATTGGTCAATTAGTTAATGTACAAGTGGTGTGTACCAAAAATCAAGTGGTTTTAGGAAATGAGGTATTAGGACCTCGTTTCTATGAATCGAGCCCGTGAATATGTTTATTAAATATTATGGAGCTATTATATAGGTGAGTTGAAGTTTGGTCTGATATTCCATAATTCGGTGTAGCAGATTAAACTAGTTTTTGTAGTTTAGGAGCTTGAAATTAAGTATTTCATTATGATTTAATTATCTTTTAGTAAGTTTTGTTAAATCCAATAAAATGTGAAAATTAAGTCTTTTATTGACCTAAGGGGCCGAATGAGGCCTAAGGGTGAGCTAATGAACTTTATAAGTGTGAAAGATACCATTAGAAGACATATTATATGGATACTGGTCGCTATGTCGCAACACGAAATGTTCAATATCGCAACATAGAGAACATAATGGAGAAATCACAAAACTACCTTCGATGTCACGACACAGCCTAATAGTGTCGCGACATACCCCTGAAGATAACCCAAGAGGAGTATACTGACTCCTATGTCGCGACACAGGTCCTGGTGTGTCGTGACATTGACTCTGGATGACAATTAACACAACTCTAGATCCAAATCACCAATCTCTCTGCTTAACAACTTCACATTATGGAAATACTACGAGATTGTCATATCACGTTGCGCTATCAACAATAACTCACCCTCGAGGAGTTGAAGCTTTGTGTCATTTCTCTTGGAGAACAAGCTTGCCAATGTATCCCATGCCTCTTTAGGAGTTTTGGCATTCCGGATGTGCTCCAACACGTCTTCTTCAACCATTTTATTGAACGCAAACGTTGTTTTACCGGATTTTATTTCCATTTTCTTAGCATACCACTTGCATCATCGGCTTTCGGTTGTGTCACTTAATGCACCAGGTAGTTCCCAAAAAAGAGAGGTGGGTCACAATAGACACTTGTAAGTACCAAGTCTTTCCTTAGCCAAAACCTTTTCTAGACATGCAATTTCATACTACCACACTTCCTTTCAACAACTAAGAAACTAAGGATAATCTTCAAGTAGCTATGATAATTTCTTTTTTGATGTGAAAGATCAAACAATACTGCAACCACAGAGCATACTAAGAAAATTTTCACTCCTCCAACCAGGCTCTAATACCAATCGTAGAATACTCAGGCCTACAACACTACTAAATTAATATTTAGCTACAACTTCTAACACTCCAATATAAGAAAATAAAGGAGGAATTTGAAGAAACCAAATAGAAGATTTACTATTTGGTTTGGTGCAAATAATACTTACAACATAGGTCTTTATATAGACCCAAAGTCCAACTACCCTTATGTTTTTAAGCTCTGTGGGATATGGGTTTTTATATACCTTCATAACCCTTTCCCTTTTTTTCCCAAGTGATGTGGGATTTACCTATTACTAACAAAATACTTTTTCCAACAAGCTGGTGTTGATATTCAACAATAGGAAACAAAATACAGATAACCTTTGATACTAAAATTTCTTGTAAACCTCTATTTTACCCTAAAAGATGATTTTTTTTCTTCCTTTTCAATGGGACACAAATATCAATCTTAACTCTTATATGCATAAATCTCTTAATACCATGCATAACAACCTTAGGGTCATACTCAACGAATTAACCCATAAAGTTACCAAATTGTGTCGCCATTGCCTTTGACACTAATCTGTGCGAAATATAATGTATCTGGACCCATAAATCAACAAATAATAACAACACTATTCACGAATCTTCATCCTTTTTCAATCAACGAGAGACAAGCAAATGATTATTAAACGTCCATAGATCCCCTTAAATACTCTTGCAATATCATCTCAAACTAAACTATACTTACTATTAAAAAACTTCCCATGAAACACAAATCATAGTTCAAACCTGGATCATTAACATACACATCAATTTTCCAAGCAACTTCCTCTCCATCGTTAATCTTCAATCCTATCAATCTGCTTCCATAGGAAATCAAAAGAATACGCTCACAAGGAAAATAGAAGAAAATAGAAAAAACACTCAGAAGAAAACAAAGGAAGACGTGTTATTTCAGCTGATTAAATTTTTTTCATAATTTAAATTTTACATTTGTCAAACAATCTAATTATATTCTATACTTAATTTTAAGTAATACATCAAATTAATTTTATAACTTAAATTTAGTACTTAAATTTTCAATATTTAATTTTTCAACACTTAATTTTTTTAGTTTATCAAACAACACCTAAGTTCATTGATTTATAAATTATACCATTGCTTATATGAATAAAAATAAATTAAAACAAAATTTCCAAAATAAACTACTTTGTCGCTTACCACTTCTACCCCAAAGTTGTTTTCCTAGTCGACGGCAATACTGACTACCAAGCAGGCTATCGATCGGTAGCTCCTCCCTTTCTTATCTTCATAATGTCTTATTCAACTAACTCTCCCTCCCTCTCTCTCTCCCTCTGCCACTAACCCACCCTTCGCGCACCATGCTCTCTACCTCTTTTCTCTCCTTCCCTCACCGTTGTCACCACCCTCTTCTTCACCTCTTTTAGTATCTCTCACCCTCGCTTCCCCTGTCTCCCCTTGTAACCTCTTAACTGACCATACACCTTTTTTTTTCCTATAAAAAGATACCCCTCTTTTTGGAAAAATAAATTTAGCCCAAGATTTGTCCTTGGTCTCCCTTAAGGGATGTTTTCTCGAGTCCTTGGTAGTCCAATTTTCTCGAGTTCGTAGTGAGTCAGTTTTATCAAGTCTAAATGGACTTGTTTTGTCTAATTTGGTTTGATAGATGTAATGTTTTTCGAATGTTCGTAGGTTTCTCATAATGGACTTGGTTTGTCAATGAAAAATTCAATGCACCAACTCGTTGATTCGATCTAGCAGCTAACACCCAATGTTGAGGCTTGTGCCTGTGACATTTGTGTTTGTCTAGGAGTTACTTTTTAGAATTGGACGTCTATCTAGTATAGCTGAATTGTTTAGTTAAGTATTCATACTGATTTCTTGATTTTTATTTTATATTGGTTTGTTTCATTCTACTAGGATTGTTTATCCCTTGTAAGGAATTTATAAAGGTCAAATTTTGCATTTAATGGAATTAGTACCTCTACTCTAAATTGTTGTACTTTTTCAAAATTTAAAATTTTGATCTTGTTGTTTCCCATCATTTGTGATTTTCAATGTATATAAATATTGAGGTGAAATTATACATAATAAAAAAAAACAATTGACTTCTAAAAAACTTTGCCAGTACGTGTGCGAACATGCCAAAAAATAAAAGGTAAAGTTTCGGTTTTACTTTCTGCCGAAATCACATATCAAAGAAACAAAGCAATTTTTCTTCATGAAAACAAATTTTGGATTTTTGAAGCCATAATCAACCTTCACATAATCTCAAACTATTTTCTTCTACTCAGATCAAATAGAAGATGAACTATCGCTAACACAAATCGAAAACAACAAACCCAATCAATTGCCAAATCCTAAAATTCTATTCTACTTTCTCAAATTAAGTTGTTGGGTAAGAAAGATTGAGTATGTTCTCTGTTGGTTGCATCTTCTATTTTCTCAAATTAAATCAAAAAATCCTTTTTTTTTGTTGGTTGCAATTTGGAGGAGCATTTAGTATTTGTAGATGGAGAAAAAGTTTTAGGGTTGTTTGTAGGTTTAGGTTACTAAGTCGGAGAAAAAGTCCGTCATCAAGTAAGTTGAATATGATATATGATATTTGGAAATTGGAATAAATATAAGCGTAATATTTTTATCATTTTAATTGTATTATTAATTTAAGTAACTTTTTGTGGTTTTAGGTTTTTTTTGGCATGTTTCGCACATGTGTTGACAATTTTTTATAGAAGCCAAAATGTTGTTTTTATTATGTATAATTCCACTTCAATATTTATATATATAAAAGTCACATTAAACTTTTCAAATGGAGGGAAACAACAAAAATATGGTCAGGAACAAAATTTTAAATTTCGAAAAGTAGAAGCATTAAATTTGAACAAATTGGAGTAGAGGTACTAATTCCACAAATTTTGCATAGTACAGGTGTTAAAAACAGAATTTGACCATTTATAAATCAATGGAATGTTAATCTCATAAAAGAATTGCAAAATAAACAATGAAATGGGCGTAAAGGCAGTTGACGTCCCACAATTGGACCCCACGCTGTAGAGTTCACGACTAGCTAGCAGCTCTGGATTTAGAGGACACTTGTAAAATCAACAATGGCTGAAATAATAAATTTAATATTTATATATATAAATTTAATTATAATAATAAAATGAGCCAATGAGTTAGAATCCTACTACGTTCCATTCACATTAAATTTTTTTGGATCCAAGATTCTAAAAGGATATCTGATTCACGAATTCATACCTTATTTGAGATTTTAGAATTATATTCCCTTGTTTAAATTTCGAAAATTACCTTTTTAAGTTAATAATATAACATTTTCAACCGTTAATATAAAAAAATAATCTATAAAATTTTAAAATAATTTATAATATACAAACAAAAGGTCTCTGTTTTTTTTTTTGAAACCAAGCAACAGTCTAACCCGACCCGATCCAACACTCATTCATTTCCCTTATATCGAACTTAGATACCAGAGTATGCTTCAAGCCATGACTCCAGTTTCAGCTATAGTATTATATTATGTCTTTGAAAAACGAATTCTTTGCCATCCTTTAATGACAAGAAAAATCTTCTAAGATAGACCCAATTTTTAAGGTATACTTTATTTGCAGCGAAGTTAACTATCAAGTTTTTCTATTTTAAGGATCGGTTGAAATTAAATGTTTTATTATTAAACGGATTAATTTAATACGTGTATTAGTAAAAAGAATAAAAAAAATCTAAATGTTACATTTATAATTTAGAAAACTATATGAAAATTATTCATTTTCAATTTAACTCAAAAAAAAATTTTAAAGGTGTAAAAAGATCACAAACTTTAAAAAAAAATTAAGCTCTTGTTTATTATTTTTTTGCACTCATTTGGGTACTTGAACTTCCAAAATGTACCAAAAAGGCCATCAAACCTTTAAAAAAAAGCAATTAAGCCCCTACTTTTTTTACACTCAATTGGATACTTTAACTTTCGAAATGCATAAAAAATATCCTCAAACTTTAAAAAAAAGCAATTAAGCTCATGCTTTTATTAAAAATTAGAAAAAAATTATAAAAAATTAAAATCAATAAAAGATATAAATATTATTAAATTTTAATAAAAAAAATAAAAAATATAAAAATATAAAAAATATAAAAATCGTAAAAAATATAAAAAATTGTAAAATATTATAAAATATATAGAAATATAAAAGAAATTATAAAATTTTATAAAGTCGTAAGAAAATTATACAAAATGTAAAGAAATATAAATTTTCTTAAATTTTTTTATAAAAATTATCATACCAAAAGAAGAATTTTATAATTTTTCGATAACTTTTATTGATTTTTATATATTTTTATCATTTTTCACCACATATCACGCTGTGTTGCGACACGTGATGATTTTAATTGAAAATAACTAGGGGTTGTTATTTCTTTTATGATTTTTATAAAATTTTATAATTTTTATTTTTATTAAAATTTAATAATTTTTCTAAAATTTATTATTTAATAATTTTTAATAAGAGCAGGGGCTTAATTGCATTTTTGAAAAATTTTGGGGGTCTTTTTGATGTATTTTGACAGTTCAAGTACCCAATTGAGTGAAAAAAAGCAGGGGCTTAATTGCTTTTTCTGAAGAAGTTTGAGGGTCTTTTTGATGCATTTTGAAAGTTCAAGTGCTCAATTGAGTGAAAAAAAAGAGGGGCTTAATTACTTTTTTAAAAAAAGTTTGAGGACTTTTTACATCCTTAAGCCAAAAAACAATTTTCATTTATAAAACCATAACAACTTTAGAAATATTAGCTATGTTATATACTAAATGAAATTTATTTATAATAAATGTTAATTGTGCTAAATTTTAGTTTTTTTATTAGTAGAAAGGTTAAATTCATCAATTTAATAGTATAAAAATTAATTTCAACCAATTCTATAAAGTAGTTGTCCCTTTTGTTTTTTGGTTATGAAATGGGCAGGGTAACCGAATGAAAATCAGAAGTTTCCTGAGAAAGAGCAATAAGAGAGTGGTGAATCTCATATTATTTTTACCTGAAAAAAACCAGCAAAATTCCAACATTGAGCAATGCTTTTTGACTTATTGGTTTCAGATTTCAGAATTTAAAACTCACCAATCCTTTCTCACTTTTGTGGGTATAATGACTGGTTGAAGCAATGAAGTTGGTTCCCTCTCGTGGTGGGTGGTGACTGGTGAGTGGTGGGTAGTGGGTTGGTATTCTTTAACTTCCCCAATAATGGCTGCCGTACTGCTCAACTCTTAATGCCAACTTATCTTTCGCTCATGTAATCTCAATGTTGGATTTGCTAATGCATTTGGTCTTTCTTGTTGCATCATCTTATAGAAAATTCAAGGTTTACATGTGTAGGGTTTAGGTTAAATTTTTCTTGTTGTGGATTTAGTTTATAATTTTTTAATATAATTTTCTTAGTTTTTATATTTTTCAAATTTTAACATTTCAATTCAGACTCAAATTGTAATTGTTAAAGTTGTTAACTCAAATTTTGTTATATTTAAGATCTTATATGACAAACATATTTATCATGTGTGTAATATCCTATCAACTTACTACTTTCATATATTACTCATAAAAAATGTCATTTTAATTAATGAATTTGACGATTATCATTTTTATTCAGGATTGAAATTATAAAATTCTAAACATATATGGATTAACAATGATCAAATTGAAGATTAGTAACTGAATCCACAGTTTACGCATAGTATGAGACTAATAGCAGAACTTGATCTAATAGATTTAACTACTATCGTTGGGATTAGGATTGGAATTTCAAAATTAAAAAAAGTAGAATAATTGAAATTGACCAAACTAGAGTACAAAGATTCAATCTTCAATGTATGCACAGTACATTGACAAATAGTGTGTTTTGGCCTTTATATTTTTTCATTTTCATCATTGAATTTAGGCTATTTTTTTATTTATACAAATTTTGATAATTTAATAATTTGTATTTCATAGATTTTGAGATATTTGGGTACTCATATCATGTTCATAGGGGTGGAAATGGAGTGGAGCAAGGGTGGATTTTGTCAATTCTTTCACCACTCCAGAGTTGACATCCTTTGCTCTACCATCTACTCATTCCACTATGGATGTATAATCTTGAAAACCGCTAATACTTCCATGAATGTTGGATGCATCCATCCTCATGATTGTTGCAATAACAACAATGCCAATTGAACTAAGTGATGGGTGTCGAATCTACTAAAAATAAAAGGTCCTACGCCTAAAATAGAATTTAAATTCATAGTCAAAGAAGTAAGGTTGATCTCACAAAGATTGAACTGATTAATTTTATTATTTATCACAACCATATTTTTTCGTGGATAATTTCGTACCCAAGACTTGTGCAGACCTCGTAAATAAACAAAGGGGATAAAAGTATAACAAAATTAAACAAATAAATGCAAATTATGATATAGAAATTTGAAATGGAAGTAAATTAAACCAAATGTATAAAAACTCAACCTCATACACAACTTCACTTTCGGTTTCTGAACTAATCATGAATTATGGATACATCTCCACTCAATAATAAGTCGTTATAGTGTTCAAGGAACAACCTCAAACCATCAATTCTTCCATAGTGGTAAACTAATTATAGGTTGTGGGAACATCCTAATAATTAGTTCTTGTCAAACGAACAACCTTGAGATTAGCTCTTACAATTTAATTCTTCAACAACATTACAAGCAAGAAGAACCCGACTCTAATTAATCTTCTCAACTATGCGGACCATTTAAATAGACCTCAAGTTCTCGTGATGTCAGCCAACTATACAACCAATTGAATCACACCAATTAGTCCTTTGGTAAAATAAAAGAACAATTACAGATCGATTTATTTTTATCAATCATTTATTATTCAAAGTATCGAACAAGGGGCCCTTCTCCAAGTGATTCCAAAAATTATACTAGGAGACAATCCTATCTTTTCATAATTTGAATAAAAGAAATATCAAATCGAAGAGGAATTTAGTATGGTTTTGGATCTCACAATTCAACACTAAACTTTTGTCGACATTTGGCTGGATTAGAATTTAATCAAAAAACAAGTGAATAAATTATTAAAAGAAAATTTCTTGAAAATAAAAGAAAAAAAAAACAATGTTTCATCCTTCATGTTAGGGTTTTTGACCTGTTCATTCCATGTTATGTTAGAACGAGTTTATTTTTCTACTTGGCCTGACGAAATGGGCATTGAAAAAGGGTTTCGACCGACTGATTTTGGCCCATTTGAGTGTGGTATGACATGTTTGAAAAAACAACTAACATGGTTTGGCAATGATGTAAAGACTCCTAATTGATTCCTTGATGTGCTTGAGGGTATTGGATAAGTATTAAGTTCTTATCATTATCACTTTGGTGGTTAAAGAATTAATTTAGAGATAATTATTAATTTTTTTTCAAGGGTTTATCTATTGATTTAAGCATATTATCTTGATGTTGTTTTAGCCTATAAATAGGCGTCACTTTCCTTTGGTGCTATACGAGTTTAGGAGCTGGAAATCTATAATACTTTTAAAAATCTTTGTAACCAACCTCTGTTTATTTTCTTGTATTGAGTGTTTTATTTTCTTAGTTGTTTATTGATAAAGTTTCTTGAGTGGAGTGGAGAGTTAACATTGGTGTATATTGATTACGATACTGTTCTCTTTTGGGGTTGCATGAACTTAGCTTGTAAGAAGTTATGAGCAGTAGCTGATAGAGACGAATTATTATAGTTGTTTGATTTGGTGATTGAATAAGAGTATATCCTGAGTGGGGCTCCACAGACGTAAGATCATTGTGTTTGAGCTACATAAACAAATATTGGTTTTGTCGTTTCTTCTTTCCTTACCTTACTTCCTCTCACACTCCGTTTCCATTCTATCTATTGTTGCAACGAACTCTGAGTTCAGTAAAATTTTTCGTTACTGCAAACTAATATATTTTTCAATTGGTATCAGATCTGGACTTCATAAGGTATTTGAAGACGATCTATCGATAAGTTTGTTGCTATGTAACCTATTAGAGAAGAAAGTTCGATATCTCGAGCTTTTCTTCTAGTTAGTTCGTCGAATAATGTCGATTGGGAAGCCCGTATGAAAACATTCATCATGCCTATTAATGATGCTACTTGAGAGGCCGTTGAATGAGGTTAGACTTAGCCAACTATTATTGGGATAGATAGAACTAGTTTTCCAAAAGAAAAGGCTCAGTTCACTGTCGAAAAGAGGAGAATGGCTATCAGAAACTCCAAGGCATCAAATTTCATTTTTAATGGCGTAGATATGCAGCAATTTAAGTTTATACCAATGTGTGAAACTGCTAAGGAAGCTTGGACAATCCTTCAGAATAAACATGAGGGAAACACTATTGTAAGAATGTCAAAGCTACAGATCCTAACCACTAGGTTTGAAAAATTAAAGATGCATGAGGAAGAAACTATTTTTGAATTTTATGCTCGTGTTTGTTAAATCTCTAATGAGGCATTTTTCCTTGGCAAACGATTCTCCAAGACCATATTAGAGAGAAAGGTTTTGCGATCACTGCCGAAACAATTTGCTATCAAGGTAACGACAATTGAAAAAGCTAAAGATGTTACTACACTCAAGTTAGATAAGCTGATCGACTCCCTCAGAACTTTTGAACTGAATATGCTAGAAGTTAAACAAAACAAGGTAAAATTAAATATGGCTTTTAATGTCCAAAATACAACTGTATCTAAAAAAAAACTAGTCGAAACCATGGAGGATATTAAGAAATAGATAGTGTTGATCTTTACAAATTTTAATAGAACTTTGAAGTGTTTTGCTAAGAAAAAGATGGTTTGTGATTGTCATAAAGAAGAGAGTTTAAGAAAGAATCAACCAAGAGGTGAATATGTTAGAGAGAAATTTGTCCAATATAGGAATGAGAGGGTATGGGTACATACAATCTAAGTGTGCAAATACCTAGAAGAAGCATAAATCTTTGGTTATTACATGGAGCGATAAAAAACTAATAATGATGTGTCTGAATTTGATAAAGAACTAAGAAATTAATAACTCTTGAAAAGAGTTATATTTTATGCCTTTAGACTTGGTTAATTGCCTGTACTTAGGTAAGTTTAGTTGCATTTTAGTATTTTCCATTAGTTTTTTTAGGAAATTGCATTAAATGGCAGGTGTAGAATGAGGAAAAGAAGTAAAGGAGTGAAGGTTTGTTGTGGCAAAAGGTTGGACAGTTATCCAAAACGAATGTCGTGGCAATGCCAGGAAAAGACCTAGTCAACACTTAACCGTTATCAGCCCTATTGTATGTATACTAGAAAAATTAGCCTAAAAAAGAGGAAAAAGATCATGGAATCATAGGATACTGGGCCTACGCTAAAGGAAGAGATATAAAACCCAAAAAGAAAAAGAAAAAAGAGAAACAATTGAAAAAAAAGTTCCTTGGATGAAAGTAGAGGATAACGGTTTAGAACAAGGTAGACTCGTAAGGGAAGAAGAAGGCAGTTCCTTTTGGCCACCATTAGATTGCGACACCGAAGTTGCGGGATTGGATAGGTGAAAGCCATCTTCTTGAAGTTCTTATTTTACTTATTTATTTACTGTTTTGTGAATTGAATTGAGAAGAATGATGTTGAAGGATATTCTAAATTTGAATGTTATTTGCCAGCCCATGAGTTAGTCTCATAGGGTTGGGATTCTTTGATGAAACCTTTATTTCCTTTAATGACTAAGTCCTAGATTAGTTTTAATTTACTGTTTCATTCGATGATATTTATTAATTGCATGTGTATAATCTCTAAACATAGATGAATGTGCAACATGTTTATGAAATTACTCTAATACTGACAAGGGTAGGTTAGTTAGATCGAAATTGAATGATATAAGCAAGTATTCGACCAAATACTTGTAGCAGTCTCTAGACATAGAGCAGCGTTCCATACAGAAAGAAAACAAAATAGTGCTAGGTACCATGCTAAAGGCCTATGACATATATCACTTTAGGCAAGGTAACTTCTGGTCTTGCTCTCGAAAGAAGCAAACCATTTTAGCTCTCTTCCAAGTAGTAGAATAAAATTGATTTTGCAGAGGCATATTTGGTTAACAAGGGTAGAAATCTCAATATTTCCAACCTTCCAATTCAACATTGTAGATTCTTTAACCTTTGTCATAGCATCTCTATTTTCACATCCTTAGTTGTTACTTGTTTATATATTATTCACATAATCATTCTCTTAATTGCCATTGCATACTTACTCATCTTGCCATAGCATTTTCATTTATTTGTTAGAATTCACATCTTACACACATCAGTATTCTTTAATTATCTTTGCATTCTCATTATTGTTTTTGCCATAGCATTAAACACACCCCTTTTTAATAACTTAACCAATTTATACCTAATCAATCCCTGTGGAGACGATCTCACTTATCACTTTATTGATTGATCTGACGTGTACACTTGCACAATTCGCTTAGCATATTCACATGCGACAGTAATAATGTGACATTCACCATTTTTAGCTCGATTGATCAAACCAAAATTTCCAAGAGGGGGTTGGATTGACTTTTAAAATAATTTAGGAAAGTTAAAAAGAAAAGATTGAACAAAGAACATAACAATTTAGAATGGTTCGGCCCCAATTGCCTACTCCACTACCTTAGCTTTTCACATCTGAGGACTTTCCCAAATTCACTAATTTGTACAACCTTTGAGGACAAGGTTTAACCTTACAACTCCCTTAAGATTTCTACCAAAATCTTAAGACACAAACCGTCTCAAAGAATTACAGAGAAGCTAAAATTTTTGAATCATTTCTGCAACATCATCATCAATACAAGAATCCTTTCTAGAAGGAAAGTTAGAATCATAAAAAAACAACATGATTAGACTCTTCTACTTCTAAAGTTCTTTTGTTAAATATTCTAAAAACTTTAGCATTTAAAGAATAGCCAAGAAAAATTCCTTCATCACTTTTTGCATCAATTTTACCAGGATTATCTTTGCCATTATTTAAAACAAAACACTAGCATCCAAAAGAATGAAAATAACTAACATTGGACTTTTTATTTTTGAAAGTTTATATGGAGTTTTCTTTAAAATAGGCCTAATTATTACTCTATTTACAATATAGCAAGTGGTGTTTGTGGCTTCTACCCAAAAATATTTTGGTAAATTATTTTCACAAATCATGTTTCTAGTCATTTCTTTTAATGTTCTATTTTTCCTTTCAAAAACTCCATTTTGTTAAGGGGTTCTAGGTGTAGAAAAGTTATGGCTAATTCCATTTAAGTTACAAAAATTTTCAAACCCAAGATTTTGAAATTTGGTTCCATGATCACTTTTAACACTAGTGATAGAGTAACCTTTTTCATTTTGATCTATTTTTGAAAATGTAATGAATTTTTCTAAAGCTTCATCTTTAGTACTTAAGAAAAAAGCTCCAAGTAAATCTAGAATAGTCATCAACAAGTATAAAAGCATATTATTTTCCACCCAAGATAGTTGTCCTAATAGGACCAAATAGGTCTATCTAAATTAATTGAAGCACTAAACTAGTTGATACTGTAACAACCCGTTTATCAGTGGAGTCAGAAATAGTAGTTTTGGGGCCACATATCCAATATACGAGCCCGTAAATATTTACTATTTCGTATTTACGAGTCAAATATGGTATTAAAATAAATTTTGAATTTGCAATTTATGCTATTTGAATAAATAATTAAGGTTAAGTGGTATGACCCTAAAGTTAAGTGGTTTTAGAAAATATGGTATCGGGACCTCGTTTCTATAAACTGAACCAAAAATATTTTACTAAATATTTACGGAGTGTTACTAATGTCGTATTAAAATTTTGTTAAGAAATTTTGATGTTTAAATGGTTAATTAAGTGAAAAGGACTAAATTATAAAAAAAGGTGTAAAAGTTGAGCTCTATTAGTTAAAGGAGTTAAATGGATATGGAAATGAAATTAAATGGACTTTAATGGTAAATATACCATTGAAGGTGATATTGGATATACTTGGTTATGGTTAAAATGAAATTATGATAGTTTTAAAGGTTAAAATGGTAAATAACTAATTAACCGTAAGTTAAATAAAACAAAGTTTCTTATCATCTTTTTTCTAGATCTTTCTTCCACCGAAATTGAAGAGAAGAAAACCATTTTCATTTGTTTCAAGTTTCGGCCAACTTCAAAGCCTTGCATGAAATTTGAATTTGATTTTATTTTTAATGATTTTTATGTTTTTGATATCGTTGTAGCTTAATCTAGCTAACAGGGGGTCAATTTGTTAAATTGTCAAATGTTATGGAATGTTTTATGGATGAAATTTAAGTGTTCTTGAAATTTAATGATAGATTAATAAGCTTATTTGTTAAATATAAGTATTTTCTTAAGTAATTTTTGGTAATTTTAATGTTTAAAGACTAAAATGTGAAATTAATAAAAGTATAAGGACTTGCTGTAAAATTAACAATAAATATGGGCTGTAGTAGGGTTCCAAAAAATTTGACTAATCTAGAAATTGAACAAAAATGGTTAATTTGCATATTTTGGGCTTAAGGACTAAATTCTATAAAAGTAAAATGTTGGGAGCAATTTTATAAAATGGTTAAACATGACATAATTGCATAAAATGATTTGATTTTGTTGTTTGGATTAGTTTATTAAATGGAATTATTATTTTAAATCAAGAATGAGGGAAAAATAGAGGAGAAGAGAAAATTTCCAAATAGCCCCTGTACTTAGTCATTGCTACAATTTAGTCAGGTGAGTTTGTATGAACTGTTATCGCTTAAATGTTGTTTAAATTGAATGTTTATTATGTTATTTTGATGTAAATGAATCATTATCCAAACGTATCAATGTTATGATGAATTGACGGATATCGAGTCTCGGTTGAACCTTAAGAATTCTTAGGATACAAATGAGATGTCATTAGGGATTTCATGTTTCGGGTGCTAGTCTTGAATGTCCTACCGATGGCTGAGGCCTACATTTGTTGCGGATTCTCCACAACTTGTGTGAGCAGCATCGTGTAGCTTACATTTCAACCAATAGCTTGTGTGAGCAAGCCCATTTCACTGCTCGTATGAGCAATGATGTAAAGGAAAGGTTACAATTATATGTAAAAGCACACTTTATGTGAGCTTTCCTGAGTATCCAATGTAATTTTAGATGGTTCAACGAGTAAGAAAATGAATGGATCGGTAAGTGATGTAATGGAAAGGTTCATAACTATATGAAAAAGTTGATGCTTATATAATGTATCTTATGAAATCTATTTATGTTATAAATGAGTTTATATGATTGTCAATGAATCTACTAACATGTGAGCTTGATGATGCTTGACTATGCTTATATGTAACTCATGGTATTGGAAACGGTAAATAAGCAAATGGAATGGATCATGATCGTATGCTAATGATGATGAATTAAATATTATGTTTATACATGGTTAATTTCTTATGTATCATGAACAAGTATACTAACTTGTGAGTTTGATGGTGTTATATAGGCTTTTATTAAGCTTATGGCATTAGTAAAAGGTTTATATGTATTTTATAAAGTTTATTATTGAAACGGTATGTTATGTTTAAAGTTTATACGAGCTTACTAAGCATTCGTTGCTTATATAGTTGTTTTCCTTTGTTTTTATAAATTATCAGAAACTCGATTTGGTTGGAAGCTCGTCAGAGACCTATCACACTATCCAATAGACAATTTTGTAGTTTTTGAGTAATTTGGATAAGGTTTATAATGGCATGTATAGGGTGATTTGTAATGGCTTGAAAGTGATAAATGTGGTATGTTTTGGTAGGTGTTTGAATTAGGTATTTATGTTGTGGTTAGGCACATAATGGGATTGGTCTTTATGCATGGAATTAGGTATTTCTAGCATGTTTTAGTAAATGGTGTTTGTATGCATTTGAGGTGCCTTTGAATGGCATAATGGTTGGTTAAATTAAGGCCTTGGAAATGGCATATATATATATGTGTGTTTATATGTTGTTTTGGTGCTTTGAAAGTGTGCATATTTGGTCTAAATGTTTAGGCATGAAATGGTCTTGGGAATGACTTGATTTTAGGTAAATTTAGGTGAACACTGCCTAAGACACGGACGTGTGAATCAGCCGTGTGAGACACACAGCCTGGCGACACATCTGTGTGTCATCTGATGATTTCTTAGGGTACAAGTCAGTGAGTTACACGACCTAACAAACGGCCTGGCACACGAGAGTATGGGGCAACTTAGAGAGTTACACCAGTGAGGACATGGGCTGGTACACGACCGTGTGTCCTTAGTTCGAAGGTTACACGGCCTGATACATAGGCGTGTGTCTCATCTATGTGATGTACACGGTCGTGTGACCTCTATTTTGTAAATTTTACATGTTTTTCCTAAGCTTTCCAAATTATTTCAAATTGGCCCCGATTTACTTCTAAGATATTTTTAGGGCCTTGAAGACTCGATTTAAGGACGGTATTTATGTATAGGATTTGTTTATGATGTGATTATATTATTGAATGATATTAAGCTTAAATGTTGTTGATTGTACGATAATTTTTCATAACCCTAATCTGACAACGGAGACGGGTTAGGGGTGTTACATTTAATGGTATTAAAACTACGGTTTAGTCAATTCTCGGATTGAACACAACATATGGAGTCTAGAAATGCATACCGTTGTATAACATGTGATAGTGTGATGCCTCCTCACTCTGATGGGATTTGTTTTGCATAGATAAATATGTTTTCCAACTGAGCTAATTCTGATGATGCTGAAAGCAATATTCAAGTCTCTAATTAAAACATTTCTAATGATGAGTAGAAAATTCATAAAGTTTAGAGTAGAGATTCATAAAGTATGATGTGTATATATCAGAATAAATTTTGTGGCTTTACGATTTCCACCCCCTCATCTTCAAAGTCTTATACAACAGAATATTCACAAGATTTATGTTGATTAAGTCTACAAAAGAGGAACCGAAGAGTTCAACGGTTGGTTGAGTAATAATGTGGTCAGAGTCGAGAGTTTATTAGCAAATAGAGAGAGTTCTAGATAAGATAATAGATCTTTCTGAAGATTATCTGAGATATGCAACGCCACCGTTAAAAGAAGAAGTTATTCACTGGTAATCAACTTTATTTAGTATGGTATCTAAAGAACGGGTTAATCGGGATTTATTATAAATTGATTACTTTAGTGAAACAGGATAATGTGAGATCATCGATGAGTTTAGTAGATAATGGAGTAGTGTTCGAAATGTAGCCATTATGGCCCGGTATCTTATAATGATCTTCTCTGGGTATTTTATGTGTTCTTTTGTTCTTAATGGTAGATATGGGTGTTTTATCTGTAGATGTGGTTCTTATAATGTGAAAATGTTGGCTAATCAAGCTGTTAGGCAGAGATATGGTTAATCTGGTTGAATAATGATTAGCATTGCTCTATATTTGGCATTCTATTCAAATACATTTTGGTAGAGGACTCGATGGCAAAACTCACGTGTTGTTATTTTTCTGCTTCTACTGGTTGTTATCCTACTTTATGCATATGAAATTGGTGTTATTTATTTCATAGCTGGTTCCAATGCATCTGAGCGATACTCTTTCTGGATTTTTCCTTGGGGTGTCATCAATTTCCTTAACAATTAATATGTTCTTATTATGTTGCATGGTCTTCAATAGAAATGGTTCGGATGTGGACGAGTGTGTCTAGAAGGCTTATAAATTTGCATATTCTGACAGAATAGAAATGGGTTATATTCTCAAGAGTTTAGTAGGGCTTTACGTATTGGACTTCTTTATTTTGGCTTTCTTATCGTTCTTTTTGTCTATTTTATCTTATATAGTCCATCTACAAAGGATATACATTGGCATGGAGTTATTACAGTTGTTACGATTAAAATTATTGATTGGATCGTGGAAGCATGTTGTTACAGATCTCAACTTTTTAGAGGTCGAGTTGCTATTCTTGTTGTTATTGGAACTATATTGGGTTTCTTTTTCTCATTTGCTTCAGAATGCATTATTGGTACTTGAGGCATTGTTTCAGCTATACAATTGTAGCGTCTGTCTTAGTAGAGCACTGTAGTCCGTCTGGGGAAAGGTTTTCGTAGGAATGAGCAAAATAATACTTCTAATTCATCTGGTGGTTATGGCTCCTATATAGTTCAATGCTTTGATTTTAATAATGGGAATAGTATTATTATGTATTCAAATTTTAGCTTTCGAGAAGGGATAAATAATAGTAAACGTGTAGACGGTGGATGACCAAGCATAGCATCACATATTGGTTCTCATTACTTAAATGATCTAGAATTATGTCAACAAGTTAAAACTGTATGTCATATTTCGCATGAGTTAATATAGTTTGTTATGATCTTTGATTGGTATTCCGAGGGAATTATGATAGATTATATGTCTGGATTATCTTGATGACAAGAAGAAAAAAATTGATTGGAATTTTGACTATCAGGTTAATAAATCGACTAATTTGTTTTATTCAGAACGAATTATTCACTTGAAGAGCTATTGAGTTGTATGTATTTGAGTTCATCTCAAGATTCGAGAATAAATTTTACGAATTCACGGGCAAGCAAACAGATAGTTAGAATGAGAAATTTAGATTCTAGAAGATATGATACAGGGATATATCAACTAGATTAAAGATAGTCGGGAAAATGTTATTATGGGTCAAATTCATCTTGATAATAGCAGTTTTCACTTTCATTTAAATTATATTGTTTGAAGCTTTTCATGAAATGGAATATAAAACCCTGATATGCTAGCTAGATAGTGCGACAATAAGTTAGTCGATTCAGAATAACTGGAATGTTTATCAGTTGAGAGTCTGTTATGAAAATTATGAATTTTAGCTAAACACTATGAATTATCAAATGTATTTGGAGCCTGATGATCTGGATTTTTCAGTTATGCCTCGACATGTGATTTATAAAGAATTTTTCGGTAGTTGTACTACTAATAGTAAAGCTACTATAGGAAAGCAACAAGTTTGTTCAATCAAGCCAGGGAGAAATATTCGAATTGATCCACTAAACAATTCTGAGATTTCATGGGACATCTTATACGAGGTTCACGGCATTGTCTATTTGATTTACATTAGACAGCGACGAAGATGCATAATGGCTTAAAACAAAGATATGGTAATATTGCAGTCTGGTGGGAGTTCTTTTCGGGAACGAGTCATGATGGATTTTGTTTGTGGACTACCCTTAAGGTTAAAAAAAATTTGGTCTGAATAGCTATTATCAGGTGAGAAATTTTTGTAAGGGGGAGAATTGTAACAGTCTGTTTATTAGCGGAGTCAGAAATAGTGGTTTTGGGGCCCCAAATCTGACGTGTGAATCCTTAAATATTTACTATTTACGAGTCAAATATGGTATTAAAATAAATTTGCAATTTATGCTATTTGAATGAATAGCCAGAGTTAAGTGGTCTAACCCTAAAGTCAAGTGGTTTTAGAAAATGAGGCATCAGGATCTCATTTCTATAAACTGAGCCAAAAATATTTTCTTAAATATTTACGGAGTGTTATTAAATTCGTATTAAAATTTGGTTAAGAAATTTTGATGTTTAAATGATTAATTAAGTGAAAAAGACTAAATCATAAAAAATATAAAAGTTGAATTATATTAGTTAAAGGGGTAAAATGGCTATGGAAATGAAAGTAAATGGACTTGAATGGTAAATATACCATTTAAGGTGATAGTGGATGTACTTGGTTATGGTTAAAATGAAATTATGATAGTTTTAAAGGTTAAAATGGTAAATGACCAATTAAACTTAAATTAAAGAAAACAAAGTTTCTTATCATCTTTTTTCTAGTTATTTCCTCCACCAAAATTGAAGAGAAGCAAACCAATTTAATTTGTTTCAAGTTTCAACCAACTTCAAAGCCGTGCATGATATGTGAATTTGACTTCGTTTTTAATGATTTTTATGTTTTTGATATCGTTATAGCTTAATTTAGCTAACCCGGGAGTAAATTTGTTAAATTTTCAAATGTTATGGAATGTGCCATGGATGAAATTGAAGTGGTCTTGAAATTTTATGATAGATTAATAAGCTTGGTTGTTAAATATAAGTATTTTGTTAAGTAATTTTTGGTAATTTTAATGTTGAAGGACTAAAATGTGAAATTAGTAAAAGTATAAAGACTTCTTGTAAAATTAACAGTAAATATGGGCTGTAGTAGGGTTCCAAAAAATTTGGCTAATCTTGAAATTGAATAAAAATGGTTAATCTTCATGTTTTAGGATTAGGGACTAAATTGTATAAAAGTAAAATGTTGGGGGTAATTTTGTAAAAAGGCCAAAACGACCTAATTGCATAAAATAAATTGATTTTTTTTGTTTAGATTAGTGTATTAAACAGAATTATTATTTTAGATCAAGAACGAGTGAAGATCGAGGAGGAGAGAAAAATTCCAAATAGCCCCTATACTTAGTCATTGCTGCAATTTACTCAGGTAAGTTCGTATGAACTGTTATCGCTTTACTGTTGTTTAAATTGAATGTTTATTGTGTTATTTTGATGTAAATGAATCATTATCCAAATGTATCAATGTTATGATGAATTGACGGATATCGAGTCTCGGTTGAACCTTAAGAATTCTTAGGATACAAATGAGATGTCATTAGGGATTTCATGTTTCGGGTGCTGGTCTTGAATGTCCTACCGATGGCTGAGGCCTACATTTGTTGCAGAGTCTCCACAACTTGTGTGAGCAGCATCGTGTAACTTACAATCCGACCTACAACTTGTATGAGCATGCCCATTTCACAGCTCGTATGAGCAATGATGTAAAGGAAAAGTTACAGTTATATGTAAAAGCACACTTCATGTGAGCTTTCCCGAGTATCCGATGTAATTCTAGATGGTTCAACGGGTAAGAAAATGAATGGAACAGTAAGTGACTTAATGGAAAGGTTCATAACTATATGTAAAGGTTGATGCTTATATAATGTGTCTTATGAAATCTATTTACGTTATAAATGAGTTTATATGATTGTCAATGAATCTACTAACATGTGAGCTTGATGATGCTTGGATATGCTTATATGTAACTCATGGCATTGGAAACGGTAAGTAAGCAAATGGAATGGATCATGATCATATGCTAACGATGATGAATTAAATGTTATGTTTATACATGGTTGATTTCTTATGTATCATGAACAAGTATACTAACTTGTGAGTTTGATGGTGTTATATAGGCTTTTATTAAGCTTATGGCATTGGTAAAAGGTTTATACGTATTTTATAAAGTTTATTATTGAAACGGTATGTTATGTTTAAAGTTTATACGAGCTTACTAAGCATTTATCGCTTATGTAGTTGTTTTTCTTTGTTTTACAGATTATTGGAAGCTCGATTCGATTAGAAGCTCGTCAGAGACCTATCACACTATCCATTAGACAATTCGGTAGTTTTTGAGTGATTTGGATAAGGTTTATAATGACATGTATAAGGTGATTTGTAATGGCTTGAAAGTGATAAATGTGGTATGTTTTTGGTAGGTGTTTGAGTTAGGTATTTATGTTGTTGTTAGGCACATAATGGGATTGGTCTTTATGCATGGAATTAGGTATTTCTAGCATGTTTTGGTAAATGGTGTTTTTATGCATTTGAGTTGCCTTTGAATGGCATAATGGTTGGTTGAAGTAGGGCCTTGGAAATGGCATATATATGTGTGTGTTTAGATGTTTTGGTGCTTTGAAAGTTTGCATATTTGGTCTAAATGTTTAGGCATGAAATGGTCTTGGAAATGACTTGATTTTAGGTAAATTTGGGTCCACACGGCCTAAGAGACGAGCACACGACCTGGCGGCACGACCGTGTGTCATCTGATGTGTAACGACCTGACAGTCACGAGTGTCAGAAAATGCATTTTCGACCGTAAATATTTACGGAGCTAGTTGTGTAGTTAATTAGGTTTTGGTTAAGTGAATTTGCATGAATTAAGAGTAGTTAAGTATAATGACTAAATTGCATAAAGGGTGAAAGTTGAATTATAGATTCAAGAATTATTAAAAGGCATAAAGAAGTAATTTTGCCATTGACTTTAAATGAGGCGGCATAAGGTTTATTATTATTATAAAATTTAAGTTAAAATATAAATATATTATAATATAAAACCTTAAGAATTAAGTAAATATATATAATATAATAATAAAGTAAATATAATAAGTAAATGAAATAAAAAGGGAAAGAAAGGAAGAAAATGAAACAAAAAGGAAAAGGAAAAAAGAAAAAAAGAAAGAAAGAAAGAAGAAACGCAAGGGCTTACGGACTTTTAAGGTTCAAAGTTCAATTGGTTAATCAATTTAGTCCCTTTTTCTTGTAATTTTTATGTTTTTAGAATTCCGGTGTTAAATACTACCTGACCCATGTCCAAATTTTAGAAATATTAAGTTTTTAAGTGATGTTTATGTTGAATAATTTTAGTATTAGGGATTAAATTGATAGATTTTTAAGTTAGAAATGAAAAAGGATTGAATTGTAGAATAAATTGTAAATTTTGAGTAATAGGGACTAAGTTGTGATAAATTCAAAATTAGGAATTTAACTGAAATTAGGGAGTTAAAATTAGTTTAAAGTATTTGTATGAAAATATAAGATTAATTGTGAAGAAAGAAAGTTAGTCTCGATTTAGGGACTAAATTGAAATTTAGACAAATATTGAGTAAAATTTTAAATATTAAATATGAGATTGAATTGTGTTGTATTGATGAATTTTAATTGTTTTAATTCCATTGCTAACGTCGTACTGGAATCCTCAACTAAAAAGGGAAAAGATAAAGTCGACGGGGAATAGCTCGAAATTTTTGGTTTGTATTTCTATAATCCGAATATAATCATTAATTGTTGTATTTTGATTTAATGCTTATGGTAAGTGGTTGAGGTGAGCGTTTGGCATTTGATATTGAATTTAATTGAATTCATATGTATATGTGATTATATGAAAAATTGATATTGGATATTGATGGTTTTTGAATTGTGAAATTAAACCATATTAATTGTATCGGGTTGAGTCGGATATAGATGACATGCCATAGGATTGGAAGAGTTTAGGGATTTCTTCAACTTCGAGTCGATGAGACACTGGGTGTCAATTTACTACTTCGGATTAATTCGGTGAGGCACTGGGTTGCCAATTTACTTCGGTTTAGCCGATGAGACACTAGGTGTCAATTTATTACTTCGAATTATCCAATGAGGCACTGGGTGCCAAACTGGTATGTTTTGGTTGGATCTATGTATCTGTCCGAGTCCGAGTCGTGTTAATAGGGGTAATTAAATAAAATTACATTATGATTGATATTAAATGATATTGTATGCGAAATGAAAATGGGACAGTGAATTGAAATATGGATTGAGACACATGAATTGTGTATTCATGAATTAGATATGAAATAAACAATATTGTTGTTCAAATGATATGTGTGTCATATTGTGAGAAGCTATTATATAGCAACTGATGAGAATTGAATATTGGATGAATGATGTATTTATGAATTGAATATTGAATGACTAATGTCATTGTATGAATAAATGTGGTTTTTAATATTTAATTGTGCTTATGATTAAAATGCATATTATATTATCTTGTCTTTAAATATTCGGATTATAGAAATACCACTGAGTTTTACTGAGCGTACGTTTTTTTTCTGTGCGCAGGTTAAGTACTAAATTTTGATCGTCGATTCAGCATCCAACAACGATCCCGAACTCAAACATGGTGATGTTTTTCCTTTTGTGTCAGCATGTACCTAGGGTGTCTAAATATTAATCATTTTGTGGATTGATTGTAAATAATATTATAAGTTAATATTGGATGGTTATATATATATAAATATGTGTTTATGTTTGAGGTCAGATTATGGCAAGTTTAAGTTAATGTTTAAATGAACATGAAATAGGTAAAATAGATTGAATTTGGCATGTTTACAAATTGGATTTGAATGATTTATTGATATGTTTTGATGATATAATTGTGGTACCTATGAGGGTACATTGGTTAGGCACCTAGGATGATTGTTTTGACATATTTTGGATGTGTTTGATTGTGTTTTGAATTGGTTAAACAAATGATTTTTGAGCTGCTTATTGTTCAAGCTTGTAGGGAATGATAAACTTGTTGTTAAAGGTACATTTTGAGTCCACACGACCAGACACACGGGCATGTGACTGGACCGAGTGAGACACACAACCTGACCACATAGGCGTGTGAACCCTGCAGCTTTGAAAATTTTTAATATTTTTGAAAAATGCTCTAAGTTTCCAAATTAGTCCCGATTTATTTCTAACGTGTATATTGAGCCTCAAGGGATCAATTAAGGGAAAATATGTATGAGTTTAATTTATTTTTGATATGATTATAGTATGATAAGAAATGTTCGTAATTTAAGTCTATTTGATCGATAAGCTTCGGTAATGCTCCGAAACCTTATTCTGACGACGGATGTGGGTTAGGGGTGTTACATGATAATTTCTTGGGGTACAAGTTAGTGAGTTACACAACCTAACACACGGCCTGGCATACGGGCGTTTGGAGAAACTTAAAGAGTTACATGGCCTGGCATACAGGCATGTGACCCTACTTAGAGAGTTACATGGGTGAAGACACGGTCTGAGACACAGCTGTGTGTCTCTAGTTTGAAGGTTACATGGCCTGATACACATGCGTGTGTCTCAGCCGTGTGAGGCACACAACCATGTGACCCATGTTTTGCAATTTTTACATGTTTTTCCTAAGCTTTCCAAATTGTTTCAAATTGGTCTCGAATTTACTTCTAAGATTTGTTTAGGGCCTCGAGGGCTCGATTTAGGGACGGTATGTATATATATGATTAGTTTATGATGTGATTATATTATTGAATGATATTAAGTTTAAATGTTTCTAATTGCACGGTAATGGTTCGTAACCCTAATCCGATGACAAAGACGGGTTAGGGGTGTTACAGATACATTATTAATAGGTTTAAAGGAAATTATTCTATTTTATCCTTAACACATGCATCACAATTTTTTTCTAATTCAAAATCAATTTTAGGCAATCCTCTTACTAAGTCATTTTTAGCTAATTTATGCAATATGCTCATGTTAGCCTGTCCTAGTTTTCTATGTCATAATAAAGAATTATTTTCATTTTTAGCAACAAGACATATGATTGAATCATGCAAATAATCTAAATGCAATATATATATTATCCCATATATTACAAGCATATTCTTATTAAACACAATGTTAACTTTTTTACATCCATTAGATTCAAAAATGAAATCGAGACCACTATCACACAGTTGACTAATACTAAGTAGATTATGCTTAAGAATATTGACATAAAGAACATTTTCAATAAGAATTGAATAGCTTGTACCAATAGGGTCAATTCCTTCTACTTGTCATTTAAAGTTATCACAAAATGTAACTACTCATCCATTTTTTGGCTTCAAATTGATGAAGTTACTCTTGTCACCGGTCATGTGCTTTGAGCATCTACTATCAAGGTATCATGAGTTTTTGAATGAACCATCTATCTTGAAGCAATGCTCCTCTTCCTACAAACATAGATATAAGCTTTGATTTTTGATATCCAAATTATTTTGGGTCTATAAGCATTAGTTTCTATAATTTTAGTCCCTTTAGGTATCTATTTTGAAAGGATGTCTTTATCATGAGTACTTATGAGTCATTTGGGGACCCATACACTTTTAATAAGTTTTCCTTTGTAAAAATTTTGGGGACCTCTATGTTTATAGAAATTAAAGCTAGTTTTGACAAAGTTTTATTTTGAGCTTTCTCCTTTAAAAAATCTTTTTGGTAAAACTTTGTTAAAGTGAACTTTTTCACTCTTAAGCAACTCAAGTTGCTTTTGATGATCATCATGAACTCTAGAAAGAAAATAATGCAAGTCAAAATTCTTTTTCTCAAAATCATTTATACTTGTTTGCATATAATTTATTTTACTTTCAAGTTCATGCTTGACTTTGGAGAGTGAATTATTTTTCTTTTTTAGTTTTGAAATGGTTTCTCCATATTTTGAAACCATTAATACAAACTCCAAACCCAACTCGTCATAGGCATATTCTAACTCATCAAAAGAATAAGAATGTGACTTTGATAAGTTAGAAGTTACCTTATAGTCGTCGATGGCCATAATGCAAAAATTAACTACTTCATCATCATCATCATTATTGGATGAATCCTCATCACTCCAAGTAGCAACATGAGCTTTGAATTTTTGTTTTCTTGACCTCTTTTTATTCTATTAGGAACAATCAAACTTGATATGTCCCAGCTTCTTGCATTTATAGTATATGATGGGGTCATTCTCCTTGGTGGATTCAATCTTGATTCCTTCCTTCTTTTGGAATTTGCTTCTTTATTAGACCTCATAAACTTCTTAAATCTTTTTGCAAACATGGTCACCTCTTGATTCTCATCCAGATCATTACTTGAATTACAATTTTCTATTGTAGACTTGAAGGTAATATCAACTTACCTTCTTCTTCTCAACTTTTTTATTCTCCTCTATTCACTCATTTGAGCCTCATTTCATGAGTGAGAAAAGAATTAATTAGCTCATCTAATGAAATAGTCTCCAAATTTTTTACTTCCTCTATGGATGTAACTTTGGCATCCCATAACATAGACAAGCTTCAAAGCATTTCCTGCACTACTTCTTCATTGGGGATAGGTCTTCCCATAAGACTTGAGCTCATTGATGATGATAGTGAATCTATCAGACATAGCTTTGATGTCCCCCTCAGGATTTATCTTGAACGTCTTATAATTGAGGGTAAGAATTCCCACCTTTGATTTCTTGACTTGATTTATGCCCTCATGAGTGACCACCAGTTTGTCTTAAATTTCCATGGCATTGTGGCACAGGATGATACCCTACTATACTCTTTCAGACTAAGTGCACCAAAAAGTGTGTGCATGGCCTTGGCGTTGAGTTGTATGCTTTTACTATCTTCCTCATTTCATTCCTTCTTGCTCTTTAGAACTAAGATTTCTCCTTTAGAACTAAGATTTCTCATTCTTGCTTTTAAGGTATGGATGGACCATCATGATGATGTCCCATACGAAAATATCGTTAGCTTGTGTAAACAACATCATTTTAGTCTTCTAATATGAATAATCTGCACCATTGAAGTAAGGAGGTTTATTAATGAATTGAGGCTCACAAAAAATAATGGAGTCAAAAGAAGACGTCATCTTGTGTGGTTTGAATAGATGGAAGTTGAGCTACCTCAAATATCTTCTATTGATTGTTAGACCGTTCTTTAGAGACTAGCTCTGATACCAATTTTTAGCTCAATTGGTCAATCCAAAATTACTAAGAGGGGTGAATTTGCTTTTAAAAAATTTAGGAAAACTAGAAAGAAAAGATAGAATACAGAACACAAAAATTTAGATTAGTTCGGCCCCAATTGCCTATTCCACTATCTTAGCTTTCCACAACTAAGAATTTTCTCAAATTCACTAATTTTTACAATCTTTGAGGACAAGGTTTAACCTTACAACTCCCTTAAGATTTCTACCAAAATATTAAGAGACAAACCCCCCCAAAGAATTACAAAGAAGCAAACAAAGAAATAATTCTAACAAGATCAGAATGTTTGCCAATTAAGCACAAATAGACAATAATACACTTGAGCAAAAAAAAAACAATAAGTGCTCGCAAGTGTGTACAAGAGAATTATGTAAGTATTGAGCACAAAAGTTGTTTGATTGGTGATTTTTGTTTGAATATGCTTTCTTGTTGTTGTAGGATTTTTAGCAGGTATTTGTGGTAGTTAATAAAGCTATTAGGGATGTGAAAACCAAAGCATTTAATACACTTGCAACAACAAGTATTGATACTAGATAAAAAAGGTATCGATATTGTTTACAATAAATGCTAAATTCAGTGACCGTTGAAATTTAAATATTGATACCATAACAATTTTATAGATACCTTACAAAAACGTATTGATACCGGATCGATACTTAGTTGATTTTGTGAAAAATAAAATGCTAATTTGGTATCGTTTATTTGAAGGGTATGGATATTTTAAAAATATCGATACTTGGTCAAAAAGGTATTGATACTTTTTGGCATAGAGCAATTCTGACTTGTTTGAAAAAGTTTGCTTTGTTAACTTGGTTAAAATCATTTTAACTTCATCTTTAAGTTGTTTCAAAAATTTTCTAAGAGTTCAAAGTAGTTATTCAAAATTTTATCTCTTAGACTTCAATTTGAAGAATCAGTTTATCAATTTTGTTCAATTTTAACTTTTGTTCATAAACACTTCAATTTGTTATATTAAAACATTTTATCAAATAAAACTTAGTTTAACAACTGTCGAAACTGTTAGCTCAAATAATCAAGCCAAAATTGTCAAGAGAGGGTGAATTGGCTTTTAAAACATTTGTGAAAGCTAAAGAGAAATAATAAAAAAATTTGACACAATAATTTAGAGTGGTTCGGCCCCAATTGCCTACTCCACTACCTTAGCTTTCCAGTACTAGGTATTTTCCCAAATTCACTAATTTGATAACCTTTGAGGACAAGGTTTAACCTTACAAACTCCCTTAAGATTTCTTCCCAAACCTTAAGATACAAACCCTCTCAAAGAGATACAAAGAAGCAAACAAAGAAATAATCGTTTCAAGATCAAAGTGTTTGCAAATTAAGCTCAATTACAAAATAAAACAAAATAAAGAACAAAAGGTGAGAGAACATGAAACTGGGAAGAAAATTTAGGAAAAAGAAAATAAAGGAAAATAACAATAAAATTTAAAAAGAAAAACCACCACCTTAAAATCTGGCACCCAATCAGGTTTTTAAGGGTTTGAAATCAACCCAAACTTAACTACAAAGGCAACCCCTAAGTTAGCCCAAGCAAAAAATATAACACCATTTGCTCACCCATAAAATCAAACTCAAGACCTCACACACACACAAATCACTTAACCACTAGGGTAGATACTTATTTACGATGAATTTTATCAAATCAAATATTAGATTTTTGGGATGTTACAAGACATGCCAGGAACTTATCCAAAAAGTTGTTGTAAGTCTGCTAATTTTTCAAGCTTGAAAATTGCCAGCTTTGGTGAATGAAATTTAATAAATTTCACACCATTCGTGCATGTATCACAAGATTTAGCTCTTTTCCAACCCAAAGATGTTGGAATAGGGTTAAGCATTTTTTTTATCTTTAAGGTACAAGAGATATGAGTTTGTTATTCCTTAACCTACCCAAAACAGAATCAGTTGGTTTTGCAGATGTAGGGTACTTATCTTATCCTCACGATGCTTGATCACAAATTGGTTATGTTTTTACATCTGGTGATTCTGCAATTTATTGGCGCTTTGTGAAACAAAAAATTGCTGCTACTTCTTCTAATCATACTGAGATTTTGGCAATCCATGAGGCTAGTCATAAATGTGTGTGGCTAAGGTCTATAATTCATTACATATGAAAAGATTGTGCTTTATACTTTGAAAAAAAAGCTCCAACAGTCTTATATGAAGATAATACAACTTGCATTGCATAACTTAAAGAATGATATATTAAGGGTGATAAAACAAAACATATATCACCAAAACTTTTCTTCACTCATGACCTATAAAAGAATGGAAATATAAATTTTCAACAGATTAGTTCAAGTGAGAATTTGACAGATCTTTTTATTAAGGCGCTCTCTACTACTGTATTTGATAAGTTAATTTTCAACATTAGATTGCATTGTCTCAAAGATCTTAAGTGATGCTTACATGAGGGGGAGTAAATTCGCACTAAATTTTTTGTTGTGATATACTATATATATCAAATGATTATGTACTCTTTTTTCCTTCACTAAGTTTTTGTCCCATAAGGTTTTTCCTAGTAAAGTATTTAATGAGGCATATCCTTTATACAATAAACATCCAAGAGGGAGTGTTATGAATGCTATTAAGTGGATATTCAACCTTTCACCTTTCATCTCCCTTAATCTTTCATCTTCCTTAACCTTTCACCTTCCATTTTCTTGTAACCACTTTCTTATTTATGTATTAGAAAATGAAGAGTCTAATCTCCCTATATATATAGGAGTATACTACTTGTAATGATGATGAAAAATAAGAGAATGCAATAGAAATCTTCATATTCACATATCCATCTTTGATCTATTATTCTTGTTTATAATAAAAATAAAATAATCTTAAAATCTAAAAGTTTTGAACCTCACTTCTTAATTTTACTTTAAATTTACGTTTCAATTCGTATTCTAACAATTTAGACATATATTGCATCTACATAAAATATTCAATATAATATCAAATTGGTAACATTTATGTACAAAATTAATTAATAATAATAACATGTTAATTAAGTGAATTATGAGTAAGACAATAAATATTTCTTTAGAATTCAAACTTAAATTCCACCTAAACCAAGAGTTTATTCGTAATTCTTCCTTTTCTTTAACCAAAGATACGTTAACAAATCTTGAAACATGGTTGTACACTTTACAAGAAATTTGTAAGGTAATTTTTTAAAGTAATTTCTAAGGTATTTAATAGTTTGACTATTCATAAATAAATAGGTGTAAACTAGCATCTTTTGGTAGGTAATCGGCGAAACGAAATTTTTTATATATTGCTTTGTGAGACACTTATGACATGAGTAGAAAAAATAATATGTAAATATACTTTTAAAAATTGATATAAAAATAAATAATGTTTTGGCTAAAATAATGAAATTAAATGCAAAAAAATTTTAAATTTATTCTGAGTTCAATTTAATTTTGGAGAATAAAGGTTTAAATATAATTTAAGTGATCTTATCAGTAAAATAAACATCACATCAAGAGCAGTTACCCGTAAAAGACACCTCCTAACATTTTAGTGTAAAATACTCTTACTTTTCTTAGGTTTAGTACAAAATGCACTTACACCTATGATTTCTACAGTGCCTACTGACACTTCCCATTGGGTTTAGAGTAAAATACATTTATACTTATGATTTTAAGAATGCCCTCATAAGCTCTCTTAAAATCTACTTTCTGAACAAATTTCAAATATAATAACAACTATACCGTTATTATTATTTATAATTAAAATTTAATGGTAACTAATTAATTAGTTGCCATCATTTTGAAGGTTTTAATGAAAAATAAATTGATAAAACATAAAAAAATCATTATAAACTTATTGTATATAATTAAAATTTAAGTAATTAACATGTACTTACATAAAAAAAATTAAATAAACTTATAACTAATGAAATCATAAGTTAATGGATAAGTTAAGGCCCTTAGAATATTAGGGTGTAATATTCAAGTATTTATTCTGGTTTATATCCCATCATATTTCGGTCAAGTATAGGTTCATTCTGATTTAGGTTTAGATATATTTTTCTTATCATTTTAATAATGTATTATAATGATTAATTCTACTTATAGTTATTTAGATCTATTCTTTGTAATTACAATATGACTGCTTTTAATTTAACAAAAAATTAGATATATTAATTGAAAATTAAATTATGTTTAACATAAAGATTATATTAGAATTCTAAAGCAATTTATAGTTTTATTTAATAAGAAATGAAATGTTTTGTATAACTAATAGATTTTTATTGTTTTTAATAGAAAATTATTGAGTATCTATAATACATATAAAAGCATCATTTTGGAGAAATTTTTAAACTGATAATAATATCTTTTATTATTAATTAGATTACTAAATTGATATTAAAATTAATTTATTAATATAATAATAAAAGTAGCATTAATTATATATTAATTAATATGGTAGTTAAAATTAATATTTAGCAGAATCTTATTAGGTCAATATTTTATTAATGCAAAAAAGTCATAAACTGAAACGTAAATCTTAACATTAACTTCAATTATAAAACAAATTTGTAGACATGTAATAATTATTGAATCCCACTATCCGTTGAAAATTATTGAAGCAGATAAGGGACATAAATAAATGTGTATCCAAAAAAAACAGCTGTTGGGCAAAGCTTCACACATTTCAAGTTTTCTGCTCCATTAATTTGGCAATTCACCCATAATGGGCCCACCCTCAAACCTATCGACTGCTAAACCCTAAAAAATTGAATGTTTATTAAAGTAATTTATTTTTTGTAATAACTTATTAAGTAAAATTTTGGAAATAGATTGAAAAATCCAAAAATGGTGGGAGGTGCAAAGCAAATGGGTTTGGTCTACAGGCTGTTCTTATTATGCAGAAAAGGATGAGTAGTGAAAAAGAAAGGGCAGCCAGCTGAGCTAATTTGTGTAAAACCAAAAACAGTCATTGCTTGGCTGTATTCACACTTCACAGGTGTGTGTGTGTTTGTTTGATGAATTTCAGTCAATCTCAAATCCTAATTTCATTTCTTTTTATGCTTTTGCTTTTGGCCTTTTTCCATTCACTTTGCTCTTTTTCTTTTGACGTGGTGAAAACTGTTCTAAATATAATATTTTTTTAAATATCTATTTTATTTTCTTATACACTATCAGAACTATTAGCCTCTCCTCAACACTAAACGAAAAAATAAATGTATTTTTTGGAATCACATTTTCCCATCTCCCATATTAATAATTATATTAATATCAATCGAGTTAATATGTAGCCAAAATATAAAAAATAATTAATTTCTCGAAAGTTATTTTTGTTTTGCTTCACCTCAAGAGAGAATCTAAAGGGTAAGTTATGGTCTTGACTTCTAAAAATAAAAAATTATATTTTAACCTCTTAAAATTTATTAAATTATAAATTTATATATATGATAATATTATGCTGTCTCTCAAGATGAAAATAAATTTATAGAATATTTTCTCAAAATATAATGAAATAATAAATTAAAACATAATAATTTTATATTTTAACTTTTTAAAAACTCAATACCAATATTTCTTAAAATATTTTCTAGATTCGTGCTTCTGCACTAAAAATGGCTTCTACGGTAAAATGTTTTACAAACCAAAGATCGAAAACCGATGACTCCTGTTGACGATGATATTTTTTTAAAAAGAATATCAAAAAAGTGAGCAAATCTCTCTTCTTCTTTTTTAATATTTTAGAGAAAAAAAATCCAAAAAACTGTAGCAAATTTTTTATTATCACGACTATGGCAAACATGTATCATAAATCCTTGACAATTAATATAAAATATAGTTTTATATAAATACTAATATAAAAGAAAAAAAGTTATAAATGAATTCAATTGGTGAATATAAAAAAATATTAAAAAACATTGGAAGTTAATATGTATATATTTTTAGAGATAAATTTTAAAATTATGCTTCACGATATTAAATGTCCATTGTAAAATAAATTTTGTTTTTATATAATTATATACATCGAAATTTGTTTTTAATTATACTTCACTAATATCATTATCTGTTGAAAAATACGAAACTAAAATTTGGTGTTAGGGGGAGTGCTCATTCCCCTACCCACCAAATCTATATGGAGACAGTTTCCTGTTGGCAATTTATTGAACTGATTGTTTGGGCTATGATGATTATATAGACGATATCTAGCCCGTTATGGAAAATCATATCACTTGAAAATCATATATTAGTGATTGGATTGAATAAGATTACCCTTATTTAATCCTTTGAATCAATGAAGTTGGATTAGATTGAATCACTAAAGACTTATCTGCCAAGAATCCTAGTTTATGTTGTTAATTATTATTATGTTGTATTTAGCTTATATAGTGCTTGTTTTATAGGGATTGTGATAGATCTTTTTATGTAAGCAAGTCTGGATAAATTTTTTTATAATTGAGAACTTGTGTAGGTTTATGAACAGAGAGAATTGGGCCACTAACCTATTCTAAGTGAGGAACCTTATTGTATGTATGCATATTGATAATAGAACCTTTTTATTGTGGTTTTACTTGCTAAATTCACAAGGGGTGAATTTAGTGGTGAGAGTATCTAGTCTTCAAGGTATAAATGTGAGGTAAATTGTCATAGGGTGTGTGATAGATTAGGATCACTTGTTGTAAGTGTTGAAAGTAGTGGATATTTCTCACTGAGCTAGGCTCTGCATGTTGGATCTGGTCCCAAAGTGTAGTATTTTCGTTTATGTACACTTGTAATTTTTTCGAACAGATTGGTTAATAAAATTATTCATCAATTTCATTAATACTTTGTATATTTTCCTCACATGGGTTTTGCATGTAAAGCAAAATAGAAGCAAATATTAGCTCACTAGTTGTCTAATGTTTAAACTAATACAAAGCAATATTATATGGTCGGATCGTAATACAGAAAGATAACTCGTATTAGTAGAAGAACCTAAACATACCCTTAATCTAATCAAAAATGAGAAAATCAATTGAAAGACTAATATGTCGCCTATCAAGTTCAATTTGGGAGATGCTTTATCTTGTGCATCAGAGCAGATGACTCCCAGAAGATAGATACATAGATGTGATTGGTCGGATTGATGGTACTTAGACAAGACCCAAGAAGAATAGATATTGAATCTGTTTATGGATTATAACACTTTTACCCGGCCCAATCACCAAATTCGAGTGTGGGCGTCACAACAGTACCAGGTTATTGTTTAAACTAAGATCTCGCTACGTTAAAACATACAATGTTACGTATTAAAAATAACTTGCAATAGAGCCTAATTTAAATACAAAGTTTACTGTCCGAACTCCAGACACTGATGAATCTAAATTAATACAACATAATCACCCCATTAGCGACGTTCCTAAAGGTGCCCCATTCCTATGTGTATGACACTTTACTACGGAGTTCCTTAATACAACAAGGTTTGTCTAGGTCTCTGCTTGAGTTCCTTAATCCGTAATTCTTGCAACCATAGATCAAACCTCTATAATATGATCATATCCATAGACGGATAGATTGTTGAGCGATTTTCTTCCGACCATTCTATTGACCTTCAATCAGCCTTGGTAGTTCCTCTGAATGTATCGCCAACTTTACAGACTCTATCTTTTCTTTCGTTCATTTTATTTCTTCCATTCATCCTCAAAGTAAATTTCTTTTCACCATCATGCTCTATTATTACGGCTCTCTGACTTACCTCCTAAACACCAATTAGTATATTTCCTTTAACAGTCATTCACAATTTAAATAGTCCATGGCGGAGTCTTATTATTACCCTAGTCCCGATGGGGTCGCTGTCATCCCATCCTTTGGGATACCTAGAAAATTTTTTACTCTGCTAGGGTAAGTCTCATTCGTACCAAATAGCGGTTGGATTACTTCTTGGTAATCTACCTTGGCCGCATTACATTACCCTTAGGCGTAGTGCGCCTTTTTGCTATTGACCTCTATAGCCATCAGTACTCAACCGGATGTCTCTATGTAGCTATCTGAATTCATGATTCCTCTCTCATACTGCATTCCTACATAACTAGCCATTTGACTGATACTTCCTCAATGGTTTTCTCTTTTAAGAGAAATAGTCTTGACAGACACTTTTGTAATCCAGTGTATCCTTCTTTGTCTATGGGTTCTAACCACCCTTCCCTTCCTTACGGACTAACTAGTGTATATATAATACACCACTAGCCTATACGGTTTCCCTTAACGCCCTCGGCGTTCCTTAATGGTGGATCATTATCCGCGAACCTTGGTTAAACCATTTCTCATTCGACTGAACTTTAGGGACCATTGATATGTCAACTTTCATTACTAATTCCTGATTAACATCCTTAAACCCTACTAGGTTACACAACTACTATTCCTGCAGTCTTTTCTCATTTCTATTATGTATACATTCATTTGTGGAATTCCTTCGACCCATTGTTCTACTGTTGCATGTTCATACTTCCATATTCCTTCCAACCTTTTTTCCTTGTTCGTGAGTTACCTCATGATTTCTGTTCTGATTTTCCACCCATGTTTATTATCTGCACAGATTCTTTCTCTAGGCTGCCATAGCTGTGCTATGGACTTACACAATATACCCTCATGTTTATTGTTTGACGGACTCTATTGGTTTCCATAGTTTAACTATGGCCCTTCACTTTAGTATCCCTATGTTTATCATCCGGACAAAATATCTACGATGCCATAGCATATTTCAACTATGGTCTTACATGATATAACCCCATATTTATCGTCATGGTGAACCATCCTATGTTTAGTGTCCCGTCAAATTATCTCGTGTTTAGTGTCACATCCCATATGTTTATTTATTATTTTGTCAATTTATTGAACAAGCAAGTAAGTGGTCAAGTGATAAAGGGCTTAATTGAATTCCTAGAGATCCTAGGTTTAATTGCCATCATCCACATATTTTCATTTAAATTTTTAGCATCTAAAAAGGGATAGTTAACACCCTTTTCGTCCACCTCATAGTTGTCTTATGGTGAAGATTCTTTCTTCTTTTGTTTAGTCAGCTTTTCTCCAATACCTCTCATTTTCACTTCATGATCCACTTTTTGTGCCTATGTTCCCCCTATTGCCATTTTCTTCCCCTCTTACCATACCATGGCAGGCCAATGTACCTAGACACCCTAAAACACCCATTTTTATTTTTACTCACTCTCTCATCTTTTTCTCTCTTCTCCCCCACCTTCCACCACCATTTTTTTTTAAATTTTGCCACCATACCACCATTATTAGCCATATTTTCTTCACCAGTTCAACACCACAACACCACTAAAACTTCCCCTCTCTTCCACGCCTCCTCCTCTTTCACCATCATCGCGCCACTGCCGCATCGCCACCTCGCCTGTCGTAAATCACTATTTTTCGTCAATTTTTATCTTCTCTTTATTTCTTATTTTAAAATCAAACTTCTAACCCTCCTCTCTTATTTTTCATAGACCATATACGATTCTAATATCCATTCATTTTATTTTTGAATGGTGATTTCATTAGATAATCTTCTATTGTAAACGAAATACTGTGGTATCAAAGATTTATCTATTCCTTGAGATTTTTCGTAACTGATCCTTAAACTTCGATGATAATCTTTTCTTTTCCACTTATTAAGGCTGAATCTAATAATGCTTTTACACACTTGTGAAGCATTCTTCTTCGTACGCTTGAATTTGTATTCTTACCTTAGAAAAAAGTACTCTCGTTATTGTGTAAGTATTGAAGATCTTTCGATCACAATTAATTCTTTAACTTTTATTCTTTATTAGGAAGATTCTAACATTAAGGTTTGTTGTGCATTCTTGAAGTGATATTCGTGAATCCCGAACCCATACTTTATATTTTAGAAGCGTGCATTTTGGGCAGTCGATTAAGTAGCTTACTTAATCACTAAAATGAGAGATATTCACCAAAATATCATTATTTTGATATGATATGAACTTTTTTCAAAAACTAAGGATTCAAGGATTGATCTCCTCCCTGAGAGTTGGACTCAGAGTCGATATCATCAGATTTCACAAAATCAAGTGTGGGGATTTATTCATCTTAAAATGCGTGAAATTATTTTTAATTAAATAAATTTTATAATATTAAATATTTATTTAAGACAATAAGAAATGCAAAATGTGCGAATACATTATGTATTCAAATGGATTATAAATCCGTTAGAAAGGAGGATTCCAAGTAAGTGATTTTGAACTTTTGGATCTATGATAATATGAATGTGTTTGTGCGATTTTCTGTTAAATGTGATGTTATACGATTTCTTGACACTTATGCATTGTGACATATGTCAATATTTGATATGCATGAAAAAGAAACATGATATTCTGATTTGCATGTTAAGCATGTCATTACACTGATTCTGATCTGCATGTAAAACATGCTTACTAAAAATTTTGTTCTGTATACCATATCACATCCATGGGGTTGGGATATGTTTGAAAGGAGGAATATTTTGACAATTTAATAATCTGCACATTCTAGTGGTTTAACCACGTTATCTGGCAGCTTGACTACAATATAGTGGCTTGGCCACACATATATTTGATCTAGCAGTTTAATTGCATTTTGATAAGTCATCGTTGTCGAACAACCCAGGGTGGCGACTCATCATTGTCGGGCAACCCAAGGTGGTGGGTCATCGTTGCTGAGCAACCCTGGATGACTTAATTGGTTTTTTTTATGGACGAGTTCTGAGGAACTCATTATGGAGTGTAGAGGAGATGGGTAGGAAATATTTCCTGAAAATCTAAACTATTTTTTTGAAAAATTTTGCATCAACATCATTGATATGCATACTGATAAAAGTGACTTTGTTATTATATGATTTTGTATATGTGATTTGCTATTCTGTTGAGATTTTGTCTTAATTCCTGTTATTATGAAAATTGAACCACATTGGGCTTTAAAAGCTCACCCCTTTTAGTTATGATTTTTCAGATAATAATCGAGGTTAGGATATGGGCTCAGCTTACAGAGGTGCACTCGAATACTTTCGAATAAATTATCACACTTTAAATATTTGGTATTTTAGGATTGTTATTATTATTTTGGATTGAGTTGGGACTTTTTATTTGGATTTTGGGGTTTTGGATGAGATTGCATGATTGAGCTCTAAAAATTATTTTTTAAGACGATTTATAAATTTGGCAAGAAAAACTGGATTTTTGAACTTAACGACAAACCCAATACAATGATTTCTATTTCAAACTCAAGACTTTATTTTTGAACTCAACACTACCTACTCATTTAATAGAGATTTTACAAGACATGTTTCAAGTCGACAAATTAGATTTAGTGATTTTCCGTTGCGACATTTCCTTTGAAATATGATGATTTTCGGTAAACATTTGAAACTTGAGTTTTTCCTAACAATAATCGATTTTCACAAATTCTTTCTGAAAGGACTTTATAGACACTATTTGGCTTTTCTTATAGCAAATCAAAATGCCAGTTTTAAATGATGATGATTGTCGAAGGAAAATAGTAACGTTTTATTGTGCCATCATCATGGTCAATGTGATCTTCGAGATTCGGCCATAAAGTTTAGGCCGGGTTTAAGGGGTTACATTTAATGGTATCAGAGTTTGATTCAAAACTCGAGCTATGGTTATTCTTTTTCAAAAATTGCATGCATATATGACAAATGGGTATTTTTGGGAACAATCCATGCCACGTCTAAAACTTACTTTTGTATAAAGTTTTGTACTGTTTAAAAATCCAAGACTTCAAAGCTAGCCCAAGATAAGTACTTCTAATTTATTGAAAATTTTATTGTGAAACTTTAGATTGTGAAACTATACAATGTGAAATGAGTAGACCATGAAACTTTAGATTCTGAAAACTGTAGATTTTGAAACTATAGTGAAGTTGTAATGAAACTTTTAGATTGAAAACATTTTGGAATAATAACAAAAAATTGTTAATAAATTATCAGATAATTTCATAAAACTTAGACAATCGATAGAAAATTTAATAATCGTGATGTACAAACCCGAGATATAAGAGCTCATAGAAAGCAAGGTCAAGGGACCCAATTCTATTCGTCTGTGTCGCAAGTACGCACTCCCGAGTCAATAGCTGAGCATGTGTAGTATGCAACTACTGTTGATGGAAGCCAACATGAGCTTGCAAATGATGTTGTACCGCAGGCCACGCTTAGGGCTCTCCAGCGAGTAGCTAAAGCCTATTCTGGAGCAAATAGTCATGGAACTATAGCTGAGAGGCTTCATTCTTATGAGACTAATTTATATAGGGGCGTTACTAGGACGACCCCTACAGTAGTTGAATACTGGTTCGAGGCCATGAAGAGAATTTTAAATGACTAGGAGTGTACTCTGGAATAGAAATTAAGGGGTACTATATCACTGCATAGCGACGAGGCTTATCGTTGTTGGCAAGCCGTTATGAGAGGTATTCAAACAGAAAGGGTGACATGGGAATACTTTCTATATATTTTTCAGAATAAATAGAGGGTACTCGATATGTCAAGGCCCGTAAGTTGGAGTTCATTGAGCTCAAACAAAGGGAGAGATTTGTGGTCACATATGTGACCATATTCTTAAAGCTAAGCCGTTATGCTGAAGGAATGATCACAACTGAATTAAATAAGTGCGTCAGGTTTGAAAACGGAATGAGATATGAACTGATGGTGCTAGTAGGCCCTCATCAAGAAAGAGTTTTCAAAACTTTAGTGTAGAAAACCAAAATTGTAAAGGAAGTTAAGTGTGTTGAACGCGAGAAAAAGGATAAAGCTAAAATCCCTATTAAGAGATATGTTGGTCCTACTACTCAGGCTCGTGACCCAATAAGCGGGCCAGAGATGATAGAACTCGACAGAATAATGAAACTGCCAGTGACATAACTGTATTCAATCCCCTAAAACAATTGTTTCTATAAACAAAATTTTTAAGAGGTGTCCATTATAAATTTAGAGAAAGGTATTTTTGGCAGACTTAATGGAATTACCCTTCGAGGAATTCAACATTATTTTGGGTATGGACTGGTTGGTGGATCACCAAGTCTGTTTGGACTGTGCTACAAAGAGGTTTACCTTGAAAACTTCCATTGGAACAAAGATAGTGATGGTTGGATAGCATAGAGATTACTTATCTAACATGATCTCCACTCTAGTGGTCGAAAAGTTTGTGCGCAAAGGATGCGAAGCTTACTTGGCTTATATTCTAGACATGAATGTCAGTGAGTTAGCTGTGGAGAACATTCGTATAGTGAGGGTTTTTTTCGACATCTTTCATGAGGAGTTACTTAAATTACCTCTAGAGTGCGAGGTTGAATTTGGCATTAATTTAGTGCCTGGAACAACTCCAATATCCATTGCCCCCTATCGCATGACACCTAAAAAGCTTATGGAACTCAAGGCTCAGTTATAGGAAATTTTGGATCATGGATTCATTAGACTGAGTATGTCACCATGGGGAGCTCCTATTCTATATGTAAAGAACAAGTATGGGTCTATGAAACTCTACTTTGATTATTGGCAACTGAACAAGTTAACTGTAAGGAACTGATATCCTTTATCGAGAATTGATGATTTATTTGATTAGTTCAGGGGTGCAAAAGTGTTCTCTAAGATTAATCTAAGGTCCAGATACTATCAATTGAAAGTGAAAGAGACAGACGTTCCTAAGACTGCATTTAGGATTCAGTATAGTCACTACGAGTTCCCAGTGAAGCCCTTCAATCTCACGAATGCTTTGGCAACTTTTATGGACCTAATGAATTGGGCTTTTCAGTATTATCTTAATTAATTTGTTGTAGTCTTCATTGACGACATCTTAATCTACTCCAAGTCTGAAACAAAACATGATGAGCACTTGAGGGTTGTCCTATAGATCCTCGAGAAACAACTTTATGTTAAATTGAGTAAGTGTGAGTTTTGGCTCCACGAAGTGATATTTTTGAGACACGTGGTGTCAACTAAGGGTATTTGTGTTGAGCCAAAGAAAATTGAGGGTATTTTAGAGTGGAAACAGCCTAAGAACATCAGTTGGATTCAAAGTTTCCTAAGATTGGTCAGTTATTATAGGAGGTTTGTGGAAGGGTTTTCCTTAATTGCAGCCTCTATGACCAAGCTACTGAGGAAAATTGCAACTTTCAAGTAGATAGAGGAGCAAAAGGAAAGTTTTGAAAAGCTTAACTCTATGTTGATTCAAGCACATATTTTGATCCAGCTTGAGTCTGGAAAGGATTATGTGGTATACAGTGATGCGTCTCATACTAGTCTTGGTGTGTTTTGATGTAAGACGGTAAGGTTGTGACTTACGCATCGAAACAACTTAAGCCTCATGAATGTAACTATCCAACCCATGACCTCGAGCACTGATGATAAGGTCATTAGATGAGCATTGATCAAGTTGCTTTTGTAACGGTATGTTGTTGGGGAGAGCTCAATCACAATACTATAGTGGAATGACTTCATGACTCAATGAGTTTATAATTAATTGGCGAAAAGCTGAAACATAATTATAAATCATTTCAGCCTCAATTGCATATGTCCAACCGGTCCCTCTGCTAGCTCATTGAAATAAAAAATGAATTGCATGTTCAATCAAATGAACATAAATGAATAGAAATGGTGAAAATGGAAAATTGGAAACATTTGAAAATTATTATGGTTTTGTCCAAAATGAAAATGAAAATAGAGAAATGGAATCATTTGGTAATGAATGTGGTTTTCTCCAAAAGGAAAATGACCTGAAAATGAATTTATGTTTTTTGAATTAAATAAAGTTAAAAAATGAAAATAAATCATTTGGTTATAGTAAACCGTTGAATGTAGAAATATTAAATATATTTTTTCATAGAGTTTTTTACGGTAAAGTCGTCATGATTTTAACGAAATTAAAATTGGGTTGAGAATATTATTTAATTGGAAATTAATTGAGATGTTTCTGTTAGGAAATAGAAAAATAAATATCGATTTGGATCGAATTATAAAGTACTAGGTTAAAAGTCTAGGAAATACTTGTAATTGGTGTAATAGCCCATTTTTCAATTGTGTCAGAAATGGTGGTTTCAGAACCCCGATTCCACTGATCGAATTCGTAAATATTATTATTTAATATTTATGAGTCTAGTTTAGTGATATATTAAATTTTTGCTTGATGATTTTTATTAATTTGAAAGTTAGTTAAGGTACAAGTGTATTAGTTCAAAAGTCAGTGGTTTTGGAAATTGAGGTGTCAAGACCTCGTTTCCATAAACTGAGCCCATAAATATTTTTATTAAATATTTATGGAGTTATTGTATAAGTGAATAAAATTTTGGATAAGTAATTTCACCGAATTAGTGATTAATTAAGGTAAAAGGTACAAGGATTAAATCGTAAAAATTATAAAACTTAATCGCTATTGATTTTTAATGATTAAAAAACTTGGTTGATAAATAAAAAAGGTCAAAAATGGAAATTAGGCCACTTTGTAAAGTAGTTGACGGTTGGATATGTATAGTTTATAAATTACAAGTTAAATTTAGTTTAATTAATAAATAAATGAAAAAGATATTAGTATAATAGAAGACCACTTAACATCTTTTCATCATTTTTTCTTCTTCCACCATTTCATATTAAAAATAATATCCAAAATCCATTGTTGAATGCTCCTAAACGGTTGGCCTTGCATGGTAAGTCGGTTAAAGCCCGTTTTTCATGAATTTTATATTTTTAAGATCGTGGTAACTCAATTTAGTTAAATCGTATATTCATTTTCAAAACTATTTAAGTTTTAAAATATTACCATTGATGAGTGCTTGAAGCTTTTGATGTTAAGTTCTTGAATTTTGAGCTTAGAAATAAAAAAATGACTAGTTTGTAAAGTTTAAATGTTAGTTTTTTGCACTTACGGACTAAAGTGTAAAATTTTGAATAGTGGGTTGAAATTTCTATTTTTATGGATAGTAGAGGGTTATATAAGGATATTTTTGAGGCCGGTTTAAAAATTGGAGCTCAAATTTGAAAGTTATGACAAATTCGATTTTAGGGACTAAATTGAATAAAATGCAAAACTTGAGGTAATATCTAAAAAATGAAATTCAATAAATAAATGTTTACAATAGGCTTTAATAAGATGATTTGAATTGATAAATTGAAATGAATTATTATAGATCGAGATTTAAATCAACCGAAAGATAATTGAAGAAAAGGAAAAATTATGTAATAGTCCCTAACATTGTGTTGGTTGTTGTTTACCCAGGTAAGTTCATATGGAACTTACTAAAAAAATTTTATGATATTTTTGCTTATATTTAATGTGTATTAGTTTAGATTAATTATAATTTTGATAAACTTAAAAGGGATTAAATCATAAACTATCAATTGTATGGTAAATATGAATAAGTATTTGAAAGTTGGTATAATTTAATTATATGCTTTATGGTTGATAGATGATATGCTAGAAATATTAAGTTGGAATGACAATGTGGCGTAAATGATTAGTGCTTTATTGGTATAGGTATGTTTTCACCATGTTTAAAATACTTATATAAGTGAATTGGTAAATAGGAAAAGTGAATTGTTATGGGATCAATTAGTAATTTATTAAGGTATTACATGCATTCTTAATAAAAGATTGTAGTATTGAATTTAAAATTTATAGGTAAGATGTATATGATTATTTGTATATGTTTTAGACATGCTTTATGTGATAGGAGAAATGAATTGGTTAAGTAGCTTAAATAAGTATGCATAGGCAAGGTAAGTAATTATGGTTTGAATTGGTGATAGGATGAATGAATAATTGAGCGGATGAATTAAAAATGGAATTGTAAATTGTGCCTTATTGAGTTGGTTGTTTTGGAATGATTATATAGATGAGAATGGTTGAGAATGTTACAAGTTAGAAATGATATTTATATAGGACTAATATATGTGTAATTTTGGGATGGGTAACACTTATAATGAACTATGGAAAATTGTTAGATAATTTTTGTCTACATGTTTTTATATACTATGATGATGATGTACATATTTGGTTAAGTATAAGTAAACTATAAATAGGCTTGAATATGGTATGAAGTGTTATAATAGTGATTAAATTTAGTAGTCTAGGTAAATATGTTAATTAGTATAAATGAGTGATTCCTTTGGTACATGAATTGTTTTAAGTCTTGTATGTCTTGTGCATAATTTGAAGCATATAGGAAGGATGTTTGATCTTGAATGGTTTGTAATGATTATATAACCTTGTTGTGAAACGGTGCCAATGAGACATATTGGTAAGATGATTAGGAAGTTAATACATGACATGTTTTAGTTGAGTTTGAAGTGTTAAGATGATTGATATGTCTTGTTGAGTGGTTGATGATTACATAGGTTTGTAAGGCTTAACAAAGTGTCCTTTTCATATGGAATAGTTTGTATGGTATTATGGCTGGTTAAATGGATGTATTAGTGTGTGTTTGTATTGGTTTTATGCAGGTTTGAATGACCATATACGCAAAAATTGAGCTATTAGTTTGATTTGGCATGAATTTTGATACTTAATGACACATTCTTGCACCATATAAGCTGCCACACAGCCTTGTGTCACACGCGGGTTGGTGACATAGTTATGTGACCACTGGAACTTAGAAGTCTTTTAGCCACACAGTTTCTAATTGCCACACATGATGGCCACACACCCGTGTGAATACTGTGCATATGGTAAAATTTTGATCCACGCGATCTCAGTTTATTGCACAGCCTAGCCACACGGCCGTGTGACTTTTGGAAAAATTGGACTTTTAACCTACATAGCAACAGTGAGTTACATGACCTGGACACACGGCCGTGCGACCCCTGTTTTGTACTTTTGCACTTTATTTTGTAAAAGTTATCAGACTCGACGATCGAGATTGGATTATAAAGTGTTACAGATTAGTTTAAAATCTTTTATTATTATAATTATAATAAATTGTCTCTGTAACTTCAGGTTATAAGTATTTGGTAGATATGTATTTACAGATATACATGTTTATTTTGGTAGAATTGTTAATGCTAATATTATCTACTTAAATTATAGAAATACCACTGAATACTTTACTCACCATACAGACTGTTTTCTCCTTGCATAGGTTAGATCTAAATTAGGATTTTCGTGCATCGACTTCAGCATCTGATCCACAATCCCAACCTCGGCCATATTTTTTAGTTTTCAATATTACTTATATATAGAATAAAAATAAATATATATGGCTGATATACGTACGTATAAAGGTATATGCAAATTAAAATTTTCATAGTTTAAATTTATAATACTTAGTGTATATATTACTTATGAATTTATTGTAGTTGCTCCGGCAACGAATGTGAAACGCTGTAGCTCAGACCTGGAAACCGGGTTGGGTACAGTGTAACGCCCTCGACCCGACCTAATCTACCAGATTTGAATCTCAGGTGTTACGTCCTTTTTACAGATGTAACTTAAAATTTTTCTTTCTAATTCATTATTGTAAATGTCTTTATGAGTCTAACATAATCTGTTATCGGCGTACATTGTATTCTTACATTTACATTTCGCCTATGTACAAACTATTATCTATAGCTACTATAGAGTTTCTTGAAAAATGCAATGTGTGGTTATTATTTTGACTCAATAAAATTTTAGAATTTCCTACTTTATCTCTTAGTCTACTAGATATACTTTGGAATACTACTTAATGAACTTCAGCGCAGACTCAAACACACCATTTGACTTCCTTTGTATGCAGAACAGCCCAATGCGTTACTCTCTTGGTGCAGCCTTGGCATCGTCTCTCGACGCATATTCCTCTACAAACCTAATAACTTAGTGCGTTAAACCATATAATAAATTTTTCATTCATTCTACGTTGCATATGTTGTTTTGCACATCCTTGGGGTATTTCTTGACCTTTTTTCCTTCTTTGGCAGGTACAATGCTGAGGCTACAATCTTGTTTTCTTCAGAACCATTTTCCATTCTCTTGAGCGTATTACACTTAACATCTCTTTACTTTCTATATCATTTCTTAAATCTTTCCTTATTATCAGACTTAATATTTTTTTCCATACTTACTAATCTTATCATTTTCTTCGGACAGGGTAGGCTATGCCCAATACTTAACTCAAAATTCGCTCAGATCATCCTTACTTTAGTGCACTCTCTATACATACTTTCAACACATAACCTTGCCTTGCCACGTACTCTAGAGCCTAGTCCTTTGTAACTATACAGGGTTTCACAATTCATTCAGTGTTTGCCCAAAGGTGTTGTCTTCAGATAGTCATCACGAGATCCATTCTTCAGATTTTGCCACGAAGGTGCTCCTTTCCAAAGATAGCCATAAATGATTTCCTTTCAAAGTCTCACCATAAAGGCTTCCTTTTTAATAGAGCTTGCCCCAAGGTATTCATTTAACTGAGATAGCCACAAAGGCACCCTTTTAACAAAGATAGCCACAAAGACATCTTTTTAATAGAGATAGTCACAAAGTCTTCCTTTTAACAAAGATAGCCACAAAGTCTTTTTTCTACCAAAGATCACTACAAAGGCTTTCTTTAACAGAGATCGCCACAAAGGTTTCCTTTAACGGAGATCACTACAAAGATTTCCTTTTACAAAAATTACCACAAAGGCGTCTCTTTATAGATTACCACGAAGGTATTCCTTATCATATATTTTCCATAAAGGCATTCCTTTAATAGAAACAGCCACAAAGACTCACTTATACAGAAATTGGTGTTTTTGACTATAGGGATTCACCTTAACTCACAATTGTGAGGTTTTCCCCTCACTGTCCGATACTCACCCAACCGTACTTTAAATATTTTCCATATGATGCCTTAGCCCAGCCATGGTTTTACAGTATATGGTCTTCAGAATGCCATGGAATTTTTCTTTAGACAACTCCAGAGACAAGTATAGACACTTCATATAGACTCATACTTGATAGGCTCATTCACATCTAACTTACTCATGACAGACTTGTTCATATCCTCAAAACACACATAGACACGCTTTACTCATTCAGACACATTAACCATTGACTGCAGATATCATATCCATATTTCATACGAATCATTCATACAAGTTCATCAGACATACATTTCTCACAAAATCATCACATCATGCATTTTTAGCTTATTTTCACAGAAGGTTCTAACATGTATAATACATTTGCAATAGCCAGCTTAGGGACTCACCTTATAACCTAAATGGCCATCAAACTTCAGATCTAATCCTTTCGTGTGAAAATAGCAGCTTGAGTTTCAGATCTTTCATTCAACCAGATACTATGGTTTGTTTGAAGGGAGCTTACTTGCAAAAAACTAGAGTTCCAAACTTGTCTCTTTTTGAGGCATCCCACATTTGCTTAGTCCCTCCGTCCTTAAGAAAGAAGAAAACCTTCCTTAACTTAACATGAGTTTCCTTTTAACTTAACTCAAGTTTTCATGATTGATAAATGTCACGTCAAGACTGAATTGTCTTATCCAAAACCTACCATTTATAAGAAACTTACCTGATACTCCTTAGCCTTTAACTCTTCCAGTTCATGTTTAGTTAGTTCCCAACCACCTTTTCTTACAAGTCAACTAATACGGGGCCACATTGGTCACTAGATGTATTATGTCTTCTAGCATGGCTTCATGCCTCATACCTCATAACCATCCTTTTCGTAACAGTCACTTTCGTTTCACTTATCATCCTAATCTGACTAGGAGTCCTTATCTACTTATTCTCATATTAGAGTCCGCCCATTCTATACACCAAAAATGCATTTGGGTGACTACTACTACTTAGTCAAATATTCCTCCATATAATCCCTTAGTCGTTCCTATTACAAAGGGTCGTATAAATAGGACATTCTTGGTTCACCTATTTTATACACTAAGATGGGCCTTTTTGGGTGAACACTTCTTTGCCTTTCGTTTTTCTATATAAATATACACCTAATTTAGATACTTATACACTCTTACCATTATTCCTTAAATTGTCGTACTTAACATAGCCATAAGTTTCGTTCCTTTAAAATACACCGGACTAAGGTGTCACAAATGCGCTCGAAAAGAAGTTTATACTTAATCTAATCCTAAGGGCGTGCTCGTGAACTTCAGTTTCTTAAATGAATCAATCACTTTACTTATTCAGAACTCATTCCAAAATTCTTACTTCTAAAACAACACTCGAATACTAGGGCTTCACCAGGTGAGATATTACATACAGGGTGTTACAATTGGACCCGATATGGGAGAAGCCCAAAAGCTTCTCACGTTAATAAGGGGGACGACAAACCCTAGTATTATTAACTAGGTTTGCCACCCCCATACTCCTAGATAGACTAGGAGTTCATTTTTATAATTGTAATAAACTTATACAATTCAACAAGGGTTCTACCTTTTCTCCTTATAAATAGATGGCATTGGTAGGACTATTTACACAACTTTAAGATATTGTTACTCTACTCGAAAATAGAGAGAATTTATTCTCAACTATTAAATCTATTTTCTAGAATAACAATTCTGGCGAATTCTATTTGAGAAGAGTTTTTTCATTTTTACACTTAACGAAAAAAACTATTTCAGGTTTTATGTTTGATTCGAACAGTTCGAGCCCTCACTCGAAATAGTTCATAGTACGAGAATAACGAAAAAGATTATTTGGTTGAAAGTCAGGAACGATAAGGATTCGTCTAGCCAAAAACACAAGTACGAATTCGATAATTGGTTTATTGCAATAAATATCACAAACTAGCTCGATTTTTAAAATTTTAATTTTCTGCTGTGCAAGAAAGCTATTTTCAAACCAGACTTTTTCCAACAGGTGGCATCAGAGCTCGAGGTTATGCTATGTTTATAGTATAAACTAAGATCAAAATTCTTTCTCTTCTTCATGTATGATTATATTTGATAAGATGAGGGACTCTTGTAATTGTATACATGTTTAGGGAATATATGTGAATGAATGTCTGATACTATTTTATTATTATTTATGATAAAGTAATTTTGTCAAAGTTGTGATTCTTAGAAATTAAATGTAATTTATTATTTTCTCGGGCATGTATATTTTAGATCGTAGACTATCATTTCCATGCAAGGTTTATTTTATTATTTATTTTAGAATAAAATATGTGGGTAGAAAACAGAGATAAGAAATTTTGTAATATATTTTTTCGACAGAACTTGGAGAACTGAGATCTATATAGGCCGAACAAGACGACACATTCCCAACCCTGCAAAACTAGCGTGAAATCAACGGTGGTCAGACAATAGGAGGTTGTCGGTGGTCTAGTAGTATAGATCGATGGTAAAGGCTACTGATGGTGGTCAGTGATGGTTTAGCGGTGGTAGACAATGGTTTGACAGCGAGTTGGCAGTGGTTGACAGCGATGACGACACAAAAATGGCAGCAGAAAGATAGTGATGATGAAAAAGTGAAACAGTATTGCAACAGAAGTCTATGGTGGCAAACTAGAAGATCCAAAGTATGCTTTGGGGTGAATTTTGTAATTTTGCAATTTTATACAATTGAATCAAAATTTAAATGTTATACATACATGCACCAAATCAAAATTATATATAAAATTTTTATATTTATTCACTTTTAGCTTCCTATCATCCACAATGTGTGTTGTACACCGTTATCAATTTCTACTAGCCACATATTTAACTTTCCCCTTTTAACTAACGAGTCTTTGGTGTTATTAGCAAAGGTTGAAGCTGTAAGTCATTGAGTATTCAAGTTTAAGTCATATTATATACAATTATAAAATGTAAGTTTGTAACGCCCCAAAACCTGGCCTAGAAGTTTAGACCGTATCTCAGAGGTTACATAGATCACCGAAGTGATCTGAAAACAATTTTACCAAACGAATTAATAAAATTTCATTACGAACAAAGTTTGCTAAAATTGAACAAAACCGTTTAGTATTCAAAACAAAAAATTTGGATTATGTTAAAAACATTTGGAAATAAAGTTCCATAGATTCTAGAATTTAGTTCGAAAACAATTTACAAAAACCCAAAATATAAATTGTACCGCAGACTCTAAAGATTTTTACAGTCCAAAATAGTTCTCAATTTTAAGTATTCGAAGAATCATTTTATTAGTCTAACTTAAAATGCATCACGCCGAGACCATCGACATGTCGAGTTTAGATTCAAAAAACAAGAGTACCTAAAAAGGGAAAAATTAAGGGGGTGAGCTACGCGAGCTCAGTGTGAGTTCAAAACGTAAGCGAATAAAAAAAGATGAAGTATCAAATACAACATTTCAAGTTAAGGTACATAGGCTATGTATACTAGGAGAAAAATTGCACCAAAAGTCAGACACAACCACATGTATTAATTAGAACTCACGCTTTCATATTATTCAGACAAACCGACATATGTTCAAATGCAAATTGGATACAACAAGTTAAAAACAAACCCACCCCACCAACCGAACACCACTTCGACCGCCCTACACACCACATATGAGCTAAACAAGCCCAATCAACCATGCACACCATATAGGACCTCGAAAGGCCCTCGACTCTACACAACACATATCTGGAACTTAGCCACTAAAGTATCAATATGTAGCTGAGCTAGCATATGTACAGTACATTACGGTAAACCGCTGTACAAAAGTGTTGTAGTTAAAACTGCCAAATCAGATCATTCTTCCTTCTCTTCACAACTAAAACCCTAGTTTAAATGCAAATGCATGTATGTAGACAACTAACTAATAGACTTACAGAAACAATGTATACAACTTACAAATAGTCGTACATCAGTCAAACAGAATCAGAGGTGCACATAATCAACCGACCAGATTCAGAATCAATTATAACGGTACTTAATTACTAGGTAACATCACTTAACACTTAAACAAATCATCAAATTAGTGCTATCATTACAAGTAACACATAAGTCCAGGCCAAAATAGAGTCTCAACCATCATTACTAAGGCCTAGCAGAGGGTCGGAACACACAGGAATACAACAAGTCAAAATCTGACACAGAATGAAAATTTACAAAACAGGGTCACACGGTCGTATGCCCCAGTCGTGTGGAAATACCTAGGCCGTTTGGGGGTCTACACGTCTATGTGAAATAGGCGCACGCCTGTGTGAAGAAGCACACGTCCGTGTAAAAGTAGGCACACGCCCGTGTGTCTGAGTGACAAGGCCGTGCGAACAGTCCATGTAACCTTCTGTCCAAATTGGCTAAAATTATGGCACATGGCAGACACGACCATGTGGAAGTTTCACACACTCGTGCTCCCATGGGACACGACCGTGTTTCAAGAACACATGCTCGTTTGATTATCGACTAACATCCCCAAATTTAGCCACACGGCTGTGTGGCACCAAAAATTACCCAAAACCCTAATTTCCCAACTGCGTACGGCCGTGTGGACTGTTTGTGTGTGGCACACACCCATGTAGCCACCCGTGTGGTCACAAAACCACACCGAAACAGGCTGAAAAATGTGTATTCCTTTCCCGAAACGAATCCTTAACAACCCTAAAACCCACCCTGAAATCAATTAAAAATCAGGTAACCATTATCAAGATGATTCTTATCTACTTTAATCCCAAAAACATATGATTTAATTTCAGTAACATACAAGAAATAACAAAATTCCATAGAACCCAACATCAAAAATAAACAATTCAGAAACACACCCGTAATTGCCGAATTCCACAAAACCCTACACTCGATTCCAAAACGAAATAGTTCAAAACACACACCTGTATCTACGATTTAAAGTACCCAGAAAAAAAACCTTTGATGTATTGCAACACCCTCAATCTAAAAATTCCTTGTTGACGAAAGCGTAAGCAAATGACAATAAAAACATAATCCAACAGCGAGAGTAACACAAATTGGTGATAAAACAAAACAAGATTTCCCAATAGCAGAAGGCCAAATTTTGAAAATTGATGCCGAAAAAAAAAAGGAAAGAAACTAAAAGAAAAACGTGAAAAGAGAGGGTTGTTTGAATGTGTAAAAAAATGGAGCAAAACTAGGGATATTATTTTTGATAAATCATAAATAAAATAAAAAATAAAGTTAACAAAATAAATGAGTATAATTTAAAATTAATATTTACAAAATTAAGTCAAATATTTCCCTATTACACACACATGAGGATTTGAACCCAGAACTCAAAAGTAAACCAACACATATCCAACTATCAAACCAACAACCTTATTCTAACACTAGAATGCAAAAATAAGCACAATAGATCAACCTACTCACTGACCCTTACTTAAAACGTCAAAATTTCTAACCCCAAAAACTGGGGTGTTACAAAGTCCCTGGTCCTACAATGCGCAGTTACTATGGGTAGATTTTACCTCATTATATTTCTATTGTACAGTCATTCATACTTTATATCGATTTGTAACTACTTTATAGTTGTTCACATATATATAATTGTATTATATTTGTACTTATAAACTCTAAAAAAAATTTTACCTTCTAAAATTTTCACATACATTTGCATATTTCTTAAAATCTAGTATAATTAACTTGAGTTAAATTATGATTTTAGTCTTTACAATATACTTAAATTTGAAATATACTCTTTATGCTTTAATTTTACATAATTTGTTCTCTTTTCTTTTATATAGTCCAAATAGTTAACATCGTAAACTATTTCAATTATAATTTTTACGTAATTTTTTTTAGAACACCACTGTAACTATCATGTTGAAATTCTAATTTTTTTAAAATATTTTAAAAAAAACCCACATCAACATTTTAATCGAGATAGTTAATAGTTTTAATTATTTAAATTAGTTAATAATATTATAAAAATAAATAATCAAAATTTCAAATTAAAAGAAAAAATAAAAGTTTAAATTTAAAGATAATAAAACCACCATAGATCAACTAACTTACTCTACTTGTTTATATCATTGCAATTCAATAGCTTTTAATGCATTAAAACAAATACCACCATTATCAAATGCACATTACAATCATGTTTGGTAAAAGAAAATGAAAATGTGGGGACAATGTTGTGAGATTATGGGGTAAATTCATTATAGATGCCACTAATTCTTTTTTTCAAATTTACTTTAATCCTTGAATTTTGAATATGGTTTGTTTGTATTATTCTTCTATCCAATTCTTCCATTAAAATTATGTAATATTTACGTTGGAGATTAACATTAAATATGGAGATTTTTTTTCTTAATTGTTAACAGAAAAATGTAGCATGATAAAGTTTTTTTTTCATATAGATCACAAAATAAAAAATTATAAAAGACCACAAATCGTTTTGCTCTTTATTCAAACTGATGTTGTAATTATTATTATATGGATAGATGTTTGAACGCGTGAATGAACAAGCCAGTTTAACAATATTTTATAAACGGAGAGTAAGGTAATGAGATAAGTTAACATACAATGTTTGTTAACGTAGTTTAGATTCACTAATCCTAGTTTGTGGAGCCTCGTTCAGTTAATAATTTTATTCAATAATCGTTATTCGTTAGGATTACCTATTAGTTTAAGCCCTATTTACACTTACACAAAATATTTGCAACCCCAACAATAAATCCAATTTGTACAAATTACTCACCTCAAATAATCTCACTTACAATCAATAATATTTCTCTAAAAAAATTTAACAAGAGTGTCACAAAATCAAAAGTGAAAGCACAAAGGAACTGTTAACAAAAGACACTAACAAACTGACCTTGATGTACGGCAACCAATAACCAGTTTATAAGCTGGTACAAAAGCTTTTAAGTAGCATTTTGATAAGCTTAAAACTCTTGGTAAAATGATGAATTTATCTCTTGAATTATCACTAATAATTATTTCATATCTAAGAACACAACCAGCATGATCTCCAAGTAAAAGAATAAGGATAAGGTTTGTGATAAGATTGTCGATCCTTCCTCCTCTATCACTTCAAATTTCAATCAGCATCATTAGGGATAGTACAACATGACCAAAGGATCATTTGCTTATAGTGTAACACATCATTAAGATTGAAGTAAAAAATGTCAATTTTATACTACACTTAGCTACCTTGAAGGTGTTGAAAAATCAATTTAGAAAACAGTTATTTTAGGTACAACAGAAGTTTTAAAATTTTTTAAAACTGGGTCTATTTTGTTATTTATAGCAATAAACTTAACTAAAATTATATGTGTGCTTTGTACAAGGTAGACTAAAATTAATCTTAGCTTTCTATCGAACAACATTCTCCTCTATTCTCCAACTACGAACTGTTTTGAGTGTGGGCTCAAAGCCTATCAAACCAATAGCATAGAATGAAAATTTTATTAACTTTTAGTAATAAAGTTAATTCTCTCTTTAACCATAAAATTATGTTTTTTTCTCAAAAAATATTCTTTAAAAGAAATTGTCATTATTTTCTAAAAGAATAACGACGTGTGAGAACTATATTACATTGCTCAACACATAGTCCTATTTCTAAAGAAAAAGTATCAAAGTTTTGTTTGAATAAGGTCTAATTAAATAATAATATTTTAATAGAAAATACAACTTCTACTCTAAGTAAAAGTATAGGGCCAGCGGCGCCCTTGTAAAATACATTAGAGTTGTCGCCCCTTACATATTATATGGCCCTATTAGGCCTTTCATGTATTGAGTGCAATTATATGTGTTTCTTGTACTTTTATCCAACACCTATAATTTTATTCAACCCAATATTTATTTCTCATTGCCCAAAATATTATTTAATATTAAATTTAAATTCTTGATTAAATAATTTTTTTTCAACCCAATTCCAATTCCGTTAAAGTTATAGCAACTTTACTATAATAGAATCTATGAGAAAAATATATTTAATGTTCCTTATTCAACAAATCTATAATGGCTTAATTAATTTAATTCCATCTTCGAACTTTAATTATTCAATTAAAATTAATTAAATAATAATTGGAAGAATCTAAATTAATTCCTAAGTTATCTTTTGTACTAAGCGAAAAAACACATTCATTGTGAATCGTGATACATGCAATCTATTTCTCTTATTTCATCGTTTTCACTCATTTCATATTTGTTGGTTCTACATGCAATTCGTTTCTAGTTATCTCGAGCTAATGAAGGGACTAATTGCACATATATAATTAGGGTTCAAATAATTTGTAATTCAATTCCAACTCTTCGCCTATTAATTATAACATTATTTAGTCTCGAAGTCATTCTACTAAAGTATCATGATTGAGCTCTCCCTTGTTATATACCATTACGAAAGTTATTTATCAAGTGTTTGTCCAATGACCTTGTCATAAGTGTGATACTCTCATAGGATATTCTTAATCTTTTTGGGATAAATTTGTTCTCCAAATATGATCCTATTTTGTCTCGTGGTAACCATTAAATTTTCCTTCATGAAAAATCAATCACTGTCGAATAGTAAGCAAATCATTTACCACAAAGACAAATGATCCATAACTATGTTTGCCTTTGATCTATCATGTATTGTCGATGAGAGGATATCATTTACCTTTTAATTAGGCTACGAATTCCACTATTGTGGAATGATGCTACATACTACATAAGTCGTATACCTAATGTACCAACTTTAGGTTCTTTATCTATTTGAACTCAAGCTTTCATTTACATCAAAGTATATAAGTCATGCTTACATAATCTATCATTCACTCAGGACTAATGTATGCATCCACTCAAGATTAATGTGTGTTACACTATGAACGTCACAAGTGAATAAATACATAAACAGATTTAGGATCTATTCTACTTGGGTCCTGTCCAATGTACTATCAATCCGTTCAGCTACATCTATGTCTCTATCTACTAGTAGTAATCTACTTTGAGACCAAAGACAAGTTATGTCCCCAATTGGACTTGATAAACGACATATTATTCTTTCAATTGACTGTTCAATCTCGATTAAACTAATCTTGATTAAAATAAGTACGTGTTTAAATTATTTATTAATATAAATCGTTTTTTCATATTATGATCCAACCACGTAATACTACTTAATATTAGTTAAACTTTAGGTAATCAACGAGCTCGTATCTACTTTCATTTTGATTTGCATGCAAAAACTATTGAGGAAAATATATATAAATATATTAATAAAACTGATGGATATCTTATTAAACCAATTTATTCAAAAATTATAGGTGTAGAAGCCCAAATTAGCCCGGGCCCTACCAACAAAACAAATTTCAGCCCAAATGGCCCAATTACATTACAAAATTAATTGGACCAGCCCAAATACAAACCATAGGCCCAAATACAGCCCAAACCCAATGAAAAACTAGGGTTTCAGAACCCTATTTTCCTCCATGTGCGCCGTACACCTCTGCAGTACCCACTCTTCTGCCACCGCCGTTCGCTACGTCCCATCCGCACCTGCCTCTAACGTCGCGCCGCTCGTCCATCACCCTGCAAACACGCAACACAAGCAGAAGCAGAAGGAGACAAGACCAAAATTTTATTTTTCTTTTGGCTATAAAGCCGATTTGTAAGAAACGAAAAGGGGGGAATCGGTTTTAATAAACCGATCTTTGCATCTGTAAAAGGTCTATTTTTCACAAATATTCAGCAAATAAAATACAACATTTTCAAGAAGATATATTTTCTGTTTAGGTATTTACTTAGGTTGTTTACTCCTATTTTTATTTATTTTCTATTTTATATACGGAAACAAAAAGAAAAGGGAAAAAGGACCTCATCGGGAGTCGCTCCGTCTTCTCGCCATCGGAGACTCCTTCTCCGGTGACGGAACCAATTGAAGAGAGGCATAACGGCCTTTCCCCCTTTATTTTCGGTTATTTTGAGGCTAGATCCGGACTCAAGGGGTCGAGATATAAAAAATAGGTATTTTTTGCCTTCGCCGGCCACCGTGCGTGGCGGCGCCAACAACGGCGACCGAAATCTGACACGGTGGCCATCGGTCGGGGTTATAGACTAAAGGGGAAGGTGTTTGAGAGGATTTTAGTTGTTTTTTTTAAGAGAAGTGAAAAATGAAGTTTTTTGGTAAAAAAATTGATTTTTATAGCACCTAGAAACGGCGCCGTTTTGGCTTGTTTCAGAAAGCCTCAAAACGACGTCGTTTTGACATGGATCGGACCGACCCGGCCCGAATGCGGTCAGGATCCGCGTGTTATGCTTGGAGGGGCTATTTGTGCTTTTAGCCCCTCCGCTTTTTAAGGCCTCCGCAATTAGTTTTTTTTATGTCTTTAAATTTATCCCTTTAGTTTATTTTAGATTTCAATTTAATCCCCTTTGAAGCTATGCGTTTTAGAGGAGAAGGGAAAATTTCCCTTCCAACCCCTCTATGTTATTCGCGTGTTCAATGTGGTCCCTTCCCTTTGATTTTATTTACGATTTAACCCCGAATTTTAATATTTTATTTAATTTGGTCCATTTCTTTATTATTTTGGTTGCTTTTTTGTTAAGATTAATCAATACCGTTATCAACATTATTAATTATTGTTATTATTATTTATTCCTATTTACCTTTTAAATTTCACTTTTATATATATATACATGATTATATTTTATGTATTTTATAATTTATATACTTATGTATTTATACACACATATTCATACATATCTTTTAATATACATATGTACATACTTACACTGCTTTAATTTATAATATACATACTTATATCTTTTATCTTTATGTAATATATATGTATACACATGCGAATTTTTATTTATATATACACACTTATGTTTATGCTTTATAATATATATATACATATACATATCTACTTTTTTTATTTATATATATGTACATATTTATATTTTTATATTGTTGTATTTCATATATACATACGTGTTTTTTTATTTACATATAAACATACTTATACATACTTTTTATGTTTTAAAAATTTTTTTTCCTTATGTATATTTTTCTATATTTTAACTTACATATACATATTTTTTATATATTGTACAAAATGTATTTATGCATATAATATATATATCTTTCATTTTTTATATAGTTCTATTCATTTTCTTTGTTCATCTCTTTATTTACATTTTCATTATTATTTTGAAAGAATGTATTGATTTTATTTGCTTATATGCATTGTATGTCATTGACTTGTTCTTTTCATCTAATTTATTTTCATTGCTATTGTTCATATTTCTATTACACCATCATATCTAATATTCTTGTATGCATATTAACATCGGTTTCATTTCTACCATTTTGAGTTAGATTAATTCGATGAATCATGATTTTTGAATAAAGCCTCGTGTTTAAATTCGAGAAGGCCGTACCCTAACTTACTGGGTTTCGATTTTCACAATAAATCTAAATACGTGAATCTTTTCAAACTCAAATTTTCAATGATCTCGGGATTTATAAAAGATCGTATCCTAACTTACTGGTTGTGATCTCATTCTTAAACCTGAGATGACTAAAATATCTTTTAAATAAGCATTTTCTATTTGTGTATCGGGAATTTGAGACATTGTATTCTAACTTACTGGATATGATTCTCTTTCTCGATTAACATGAAATATGTTTCCTTCTCCTGAAAATTTTCAACGTTTTAATACAAAGATCGTATTTTTTTAAAAATTCTTCAAAATTTTCAATTTTTTGACACTAAGACATTAAGTAATCAACTAGGTACCAATTTTGGGCGTATCGAGGGTGCTAATCCTTCCTCGTGCGTAACCGACTCCCGAACCCATTTTTCTGAATTTCGTGGACCAAACTTGTTGTTTTAATAAAATCAAATCGTTTATTAAAAACAACCACATTTTGAGGTGATCCGATCACACATCATCAAAAAGGATCGGTGGCGACTCCCATTTTTGTTTTCATTTTCAAAAACCCAAGTCGACCCCGTTTTCATCCAAAAAAATGGTGTCAACAATAGGTACTATCTAGAAGTTTGTCGAGATAGCTGTTCAAACAAGGAATAGAACAGAGTGACTAAACCTGTAACACCCTGAATAATTTAAGTTTATTTTTGTAAAATCTTGACAAATGTGTATCTGCTTCAGTGGTTAAGTGTTCTGGGTGTGTTTGAGAGGTCTTGGGTTTAAGTCCTACTTTTAGCAAATTTTGGTTATTTTTTATCTAAGTCTTATCCCTATTGGGTGGACTTATATAATATTGTTTGTTAACTCATATCACAATGAGCTTGTTGGTTCAAGTGGTAAGGAGTTAGCTTGTCGAAGGTCTTGTGTTCGAATCTTTGTGTAAGCAAAGGTAATATTTTTGGTTCCGGTTGTCTGTTAGAGGTTCAGTGGAACTGGAACTCTTAAGTTGTTGGATGAGAATCTGATGTTGGTTTTGGCATGAAATGTTGTTAGTGGGGGGAGTTAGGATTTTTGTTAATTTTGATTTATTTTATTTTCTTTTAATTTTATCTTTTCCTAAAAACTTCTCCCCTTTTCTAACGTTTTTTATTGTTTCCCACTATCAATTTTTTTCTTTTTCTTTCAATTGATTTCTATCTTTATCTCCCTATTAAATTACGGTGTTTGGTTTCATATTTTCGTACGCTTTGGTAAGTAGTGGTAGTAAGGTTTTGCTCGAGTTAGGGAGAATTCTTTTAAAACTGTTTTAAGTGATGTTGTATTTTTCGTTAGTTCTAATTTTTGGATTGTTGGCAGCAGCAAATCCTGAGGATCGGAGCTCTTTTCTTGTGGAATCGTAATATTATGGATCGTTCGAGAAGTTAGGTAAGTGATGAATGCTTCAGTTTCACTGTGGTAAATTTTTTATTTCAGTATAATTGCGGATAGAAGACTGATTTTGAGACATGTTTTGTTAATTTTAGGTTCTAGTGGTCTCGGAAGTATTTTCGCATCAAAATCGTATCAGGTGTGTACTCCCAACACGAAAAATTAAGTTTCGGTGAAAACTGAAAATGGAGTCTGTTGACGCCACACGGGCGTGTGGTTGACCGTGTGATTGGCCGTGTGCGAGACACGACCATGTAACTGACAAAGCGAGGCCGTGCGCAAGACACGACCATGTGGGCCACACAGGCAAGGCCTATCTAGGCGTGTGGGCTACACGGGTAGGCCATACAAGCATGTAGGCCCAAAGTTCTGAAATTTTCCCTAGGGTCGTATGGGTCATTTCGATAGATCTGATAGTCTAATTTAAGTAGAATACTGATATGTATGTATGACTATTCTGTTTGAGTATTTAGATATATGCTATTTGTATACAAGCATGTTAATTTTGTATTCTGTATCCATGTTTGGGTTGAGATTTGTATATGTGGAAACAGTGATTTGTACGGCAACCTTTCGCCTATAATCTGGCAGATTGACTGCATATTATCTGTTCTGTGTCGTATCGACACTATATGGTGTGTAGGGATGGGTTGGTGTTTTTAACCCTGCAGGGTGTGATGGGTTGGTCGGAGTTGGTGTGTAGAGGATGGGGGTAGGATTTTGTATATCTGATTTTGATATCTATATCTGTATCTATTATAGACTTCGGTTCGAATCTGTATCTAACTGTATATGGAACATTGTGTATGTTGCATGACTATTTCAGTTGGGTTACACACTGAGTTTTCATAAACTCAAATTTGTTTGTCTATTCTGTTCAGGTAATCCATAGACATAGGTCTGTCAGTGCGACGAAGGCTCAGCGGTTTGATTTAATCTATTCTGTTCAAGTAATCCAAAAACATATCTGTTTGTCTATTAATTTTGAAAATACGAGCATGGTTTTGATTTAATCGATTTTTTAAACTTTCGCTATGAAATGATTTGGTTAACCTTAAAGGATAACATGTAACAGTTTCAGTAATAAATATATAAATGAATACGTTTTATAAATTGGACGTTTTATCGAAGTATCATCGATTTTAAAATCCTTTTTCATAACACTCCCAAATTCGGCCATAACATCTAGGCTAGGTTTAGGGTGTTGCATTTAGTGGTATCAGAGTCAGGTTGTCAAACTCAGACTATGAATTTTGGGTTCCAAAATTTTGTTTTGAAAAAAACTGGTTTTCAAATAACTTTGATCATTTTGAGTAAGTATGTATACTGAGTTTTCGACGCTGGTCCTGTAAGTATCTCTGAATTTAAAAAAAACTGTAGTTAGTACTTCCTGAAACTGTATTGAGTTAGTTAGAGACTAAAACCTCTGAAATATTTCTGAACTTCTAATAACTTGAGCATAAAATATCTGCTAATAAACACTGGAACCAATGCATAAAATTTTATAATGTAGATAAAACTAAAATTACGATGAGCGATCGTAGAACTCATGGTCGTGGTATTCGTGGGCGTGGCAGGCGCCCTGAGGGGGCTCAAACTGACTCTTCCTCTCTGGGTAGTATGTCAAATTTGGATACGAGTCAGACATCAATTTTACCTACTACTGAGACTAGGTCTCAAAGCCGCTCGGTTGGAGACAATGCACTGTCTCAGGTCATGTTGAGAGTTTTGGAGAGGGTCGCTGGACCCTGTTCTAGATCTTGGGGTTGTGGTCGTGGGTAAAGCCATGTTGGTTGTTTAAGGATGTCATTGGAGTCCCCCCTACAGTGGTTAATTGTTGGTTGAAGGCCATTGAGATGATTTTGAACGACATCGACTGCATTCTTGAGTAGAAATTGAAGGGTGCAATTTCTTTGCTTCGCAATCAGGCATATTAGTGGTGGTTGTCGGTTGATGAGGGTATTCAACTGGAATATCTGAACTGAGACTACTTTAAGGCTGCTTTCTAAGGGAAATATATGGGCATGAGTTATGTTGATGTTGGTAGGCATGAGTTCATGAATCTTACGCAAGGTGATAAGTCTGTAAGTATGAGGCCGAGTTTCTGAGATTGAGTCGCTACGCTCGAGGCATGGTGGCACCCGAGTATGAGAAATACATTCGTTTTGAGGATGGCTTGAGGGATAGTCTGAGGGTATTGATTGCTCCATAGAGGGAGCGAGAGTTTACAGTTCTTACGGATAAGGCGAAGATCGTCGAGGAGGTTAAGCGCGTGGAGTGTCAGAATAGAGACCGTGAGAGAGGTAAGAATAAGAGGGATTCAACGCCCTCTAATTTTGTTCAGAGGCCTAAGAAACGGGTCAGACCTGATGGGCTTATTAGAGTGAAAGTTTCTGTTGCTCTTACTAGGATTCAGCCTTATGTTGACTGTGGTAGGCGCCATCCGGGTGAGTGTTGGAGGAGATTACGGGCTTGCCTACGATGTGGGTCATTAGAATACTAAATCAGGGAGTGTCCACATCGTACTAATCAGATGAAAGCTTCGGGACCGGGTTCAGTTCAGCCTTAGAGGGTAGTATAACACCCACCTAGGGGTCGTGCACCGGCTGAGGGTGGTAATGGTATGGGTCGAGGTCAGAGAGCACCGGGCAGAGGTGATAATCAGACTGACACGAGGTAAGTTGCACTGGTTTATACTGCTCGACGCCGAGAGGATAGAGACGCCCCTGATGTGATCACGGGTACGTTTTCAATTTTTGTTACCCCTTATACTACTTTGATAGACATAGGTTCTACACACTCTTATGTAACTAGTTCTGTTTTTGAAAACTTGGGGATATCTGTTAAGTGTACTTCTGGTGAGATTACTGTACTAAGTCCGTTGGGACAGTCTGTTCGGGTAAATAAACTTTATAGGAATGTTCCGTTGGAAGTACAAGGGACTGTGCTTTCGACAAATCTAATGGAGTTACCGTTTGGGGAGTTTGACTTAATACTAGGTATGGACTGGTTAGTTGAGCACCGAGTTAGTTTAGACTGTGTGATTAAGAGGGTTGTTCTGAGGATCGAAGATGATAAAGAAATGGTTGTGATTAGTGAGCATCGATATTACTTGTCTAATATGATCTCCGCTCTAGTGTTTGATAAATTGGTTCGAAAAGGGTGTGAGGCGTATTTGGCTTACATCAGTGTTTCAGTTTCTAAGGACTATTCTGTTAGGGATATTAGAACAATGAGGGAATTTTTAGATGTTTTTCCTGAGGAATTACCGGGTTTACCTCCAAATCGGGAATTTGAGTTCGACAGCTTTTACCAGATACAACTCTGGTGTCCATCACTCTATACCGTGTGGCATCGAAAGATCTTACAGAGCTTAAGCCTCAACTTCAAAAGCTTCTGGATCGTGGTTTCATCTGTCTTAGTGCGTCTCCGTGGGGGGCACCGGTTCTATTTATAAAAAATATAAAACCATGAGGATGTGCATCGACTACCTGCAGTTGAATAAGTTAACTGTGAAGAATAAGTACCCACTTCTGAGGATCGACGTCCTGTTTGATCAGTTCTGTGGGGCTTCGGTATTCTCGAAGATAGATCTCTGTTCTGGGTACCATCAGCTTAGAGTTAAGGAAGTTGATATTCATAAGACGACATTTAGGACTCGTTATAGGCATTACAAGTTTCTAGTTATGCCATTTGGTTTAACAAATACTCCGACTGTATTTATGGATCTAATGAATCGAGTTTTTCAGCTGTATTTGGATCAATTTGTCGTAGTAATCGTCGACGATATTCTGGTATACTTTAAGACTGTGGATGAGTATCTTAGAGTAGTGCTTCAGATACTCCGAGAGAAATAGCTCTACGCTAAGTTGAACAAGTGTGAGTTCTAGTTGTGAGAGTTAAATTTTTTGGGGCATGTGGTTTCTGCTGAGGGGATCTGAGATGATCCTAGGAAGATTGAAGCTGTGCTTGATTGGAAGTAGCCTAAGAATGTTTCTGACATCCGCAATTTTTTGGGTCTTGCGGATTATTATCAGAGAGTTGTTGAGGGGTTTTCACTGATTGCGACTCCTTTGACTAAGCTACTGTACAAGAGTGTTCCTTTCATCTAGACTGATGTACAACAATCCAGCTTCGAGAAGCTCAAGTTTGTTCTGACTAAGGCTCCTATTTTGATGCAACCTGAACCTGGTGGAGAGTTTGTGGTTTACAGTGATGCATCACACGTCGGTTTGAAATGTGTTTTGATGCAAGATGGTAAAGTTATGGCTTATGTGCCCTATCAATTTAAGTCACAGGAAAGAAATTATCCGAAGTACGATCTTGAGTTAGCTGTCGTGGTGTTCGCTGTTAAGATCTGGAGACACAATCTGTATGGGGAAAGGTGTATCATTTACATCAGTCACAAGAGCCTCAAGTACCTCCTTACTCAAAAAGAGTTGAATCTTAGACAGTGTCGATGGATTGAGTTGCTCAAATATTATAATTGCATGATAGAGTATCGTCTCGATAAGACCAATGTGGTGGCTGATGCTTTCAGTCGTAGAGCAATGTCTGATTTGAGGGTGATGTTCGCTCGTCTCAGTTTGTTTGATGATGGAGGTCTGTTGGTCGAGTTGCAAGTTAAGCCGAATTAGATTGAGAAAATTTGAGACAAACAGTTAGAGGATGAGTATCTGGGTCTGCGGTTTCGTCAGGTTGAGAGTGGCAGTATTTCTGATTTTGGACTGAATAAGGATAGAGTTTTGGGTTTCTAAGGTCGGGTTTGTATATCAAACGATTCTAATCTGAGATAGTCGATTTTGAGGGAAGTACATAGTAGCCCTTATGATATGCATCTCGGTGATAACAAGATATATCGGGATCTCCTTGAATTGTACTGATGGCGAAAATTGGAACATTAGGTAATAGATTTTGTTGCTCGTTGTCTGACGTGCCAGTAAGTCAAGGTTGAGCACCAATTGCCTTCAGGTTTGCTCCAACCCATTAAAATTCCCTTATGAAAATGAAACGAGTGATGATGGACTTCGTTAGTGGGTTGCCCTTAACACCCACTAGGAAGGATTCTTTTTCGGTCATCGTGGATCGGTTAACCAAGTTCGCCCATTTTATTCCAGTTCGGAAAGACTATTCTTTGCAAAAGTTAGCGAAGCTCTATATTTCTGAGATTGTAAGACTGTATGGGGTTCCAATTTCGATAATTTTTTATAGTGATCCTCACTTCACTTCTCGGTTCTGGAAGAAACTTCACGAAGTTCTGGGTTCGAGATTAGACTTCAGTACTGTGTTCCATCTTCAGACTGACGGTCAATCTGATAGGGTGATTCGGATACTAGATGATATGCTTCGGAGTTGTGTGATTGATCTCCGAGGTAGTTAGGAGGATTTTCTGCCGTTCGCTAAGTTTGCCTACAAAAATTGTTTCCAGTCTAGCATTCAGATGGCAAGTTACGAGGCTCTGTATGGTCGTCGGTGTCGTACTCCGCTATGTTGGACTGAGTTGGGTGAGCAACAGATTTTAGGTCTTGAGTTGGTTTCTGAGACTGAAGATAAGGTTAGACTGATTCGGGATTGTTTGAAGGCGGCTTCTGATAGGCAGAAGTCCTATGCGGATCTAAAAAAGAAGGATATCGAGTACTCTGTGGGTGACTTCATTTTTCAAAAGGTATTTTTGTGGAAGAAAGTTCTGAGTTTCGGTCGTACTAGCAAGTTGAGCCCTAGGTTCATTGAGCCGCATCGAATTTTGAAGCGTGCGGGACCGGTTGCTTATCAGTTAAAGTTACCTTCAGAGTTAGATCATATCCACGATGTGTTTCACGTCTCGATGTTGAGGCAGTACTGGTCTGATCCATCTCACATTGTCTTTGTTGAGGAGATCGAGGTTAGACTAGACTTGAATTTTGAAGAGGAGTCGGTTCAAATTTTTGATCGAGAAGTTAAGGTTTTGAGGAGGAAGTCCATACCATTGGTTATGGTTCTGTGGTAGAATCATGGTTCTGAGGAAGCCGCGTGAGAATCTGATGATTCGATGCGTCAGCAGTATCTTCATCTGTTCGAATCAAGTAAATTTCAAGGCCGAAATTTTTTTTAAGGGGATAAAGTTGTAACACCCTGAATTATTTAAGTTTGTTTTTGTGAAATCTTGACAAATGTGTATCTGCTTCAGTGGTTAAGTGTTTTGGGTGTGTCTGAGAGGCCTTGGGTTCAAGTCCTACTTTTAGCAAATTTTGGTTTTTTATTATCCAAGCCTTATCCCTATTGGGTGGACTTATATAATATTGTTTGTTAACCCATATCAGAATGAGCTTTTTGGTTCGAGTGGTAAGAAGTTAGCTTGTCAGATGTCTTGTGTTCGAATCCTTTCGTGAGTGAAGGTGATATTTTTTGTTTTGATTGTCTGTTAGATGTTCGATGGAACTGGAACTTTTAGGTTGTTGGATGAGAATCTGATGTCGATTTTGGTAGGATATGTTGTTAATGGGGTAGTGGAGGGAGTTAGGATTTTTGTTATTTTTTATTTATTTTATTTTCTTTTTAATTTTATCTTTTCCCGAAAACCTCTCCCCCTTTCTAACATTTTTTATTATTTCCCATTATAAATTTTCTTTCTTTTTCTTCCTATCGATTTCTATCTTCATCCCCCTGTTAAATTATGGTGTTTCGGTTCCCTGCTTTCATACGTTTCGGTAAGTGGTGGTAGTAAGGTTTTTCTCTCATTAGGGAGAATTCTTTTAAAGCCATTTTAAATGATGTTGTCTTTTTCGTTAGTTCTGATTTTTGGGTTGTTAGCAGTAGCGAATCGCGAGGATCAGAGCTCTCCTCTTGTGGAATCGTAGTATCAGGGATCGTTCGGGAAGTTGGATAAGTGATGAATGATTGAGTTTCGCTGTGGTCATTTTTTTATTTTGGTTTAATTGGGGATTTAAGACTAATTTTGGGACGTGTTTCGTTAATTTTAGGTTCTGGTGGTCTCGAGAGTATTTTTGCATCAAAATCGTATCAGGTGTGTACTCTCAACACGAAAAATCAAGTTTCAATGAAAGCTAAAAATGGAGTCTGTCGACACCACACGGACGTGTGGTCGACCGTGTGTGAGACATGGCCGTGTGCGAGACATGATCGTGTGATTGATGAAGGCGAGGTCATGCGCAAGACACGGCCGTGTGACGGTGTGAGTGAGGCCGTGTGGGTTTTAGGCTAGGCCGTGTGAGCCACACGGGTGTGTGGGCCTATACGGGTAGGCCATACAAGCATATGGTTCCAGAATTTTAAAATTTTCCCTAGGGTTACACGGGTCGTTTCAATCGACTATAGGCCTACCGTAGGGTCATAAGGGCTAACCAAACCCTAATACATGATATCCAATGTTCTGATAGTCTGATTTGAGTAGAACACTGATATGTATGTATGACTATTCTGTTTGAGTATATATATATGTTATCTGTATACAAGCATGTTAATTCCGTATTTTGTATCTGTGTTTGGGTTGGGATTTGTATATGTGGAGTATGTGATCTGTACGGCGATCTTTCGTCTATAATCTGATAGCTTGACTGCATATTATCTATTATGTGTCGCATCAACACTATATGGTGTGTAGGGACGGGTGGGTATTTTTAACCCCACATGGTGTGATGGGATGGTCGGAGCTGGTGTGTAGAGGATGGGGGTAGGATTCTGTATATCTGTTCTGTTTATCTGATTCTGATATCTGTAACTGTTATGGGCTTAGGTCCAAATCTGTATCTGACTGTATATGGAATATTGTGTATATTGCGTGACTATTTCTGTTGGGTTACACACTGAGTTTTCATAAACTCACTTCTGTTTGTCTATTCTGTTCAGGTAATCCACAGACATAGGCGGGTCGGTGCGACGGAGGCTCAGTGGTGACCACTTGATAGGAAACTATTTTTCATTATTATTATTTAATGGTTTTTACTAAAATTTCCAGCTTTCATAAGAGTTTTGTAATTTTTGGACTCTCCGGACTTTTCTTGGACTGCTTGGTTTAAATTTATGGTTTGGTTGCATTTTGATTTCTAAAATTGTGACAAGTCGAAAAAATACCGATTTTAGGAGAACAAATGTTAATTTTGAAAATACGAGCATGGTTTTGATTTAATCGGTTTTTCAAACTTCAGCTCCGAAATGATTTGGTTAACCTTAAAGGATAACATGTAATGGTTTTAGTAATAAATATATAAATGAATACGTTTTATAACTTGGATGTTTTATCGAAGTATCATCGGATTTAAAACCCTTCTTCATAACACTCCCAGATTCAGCCATAATGTCTAGGCCAGGTTTAGGATGTTACAAAACCTACAAAATAAACTTCAAATACAAGCATAATTAAGGCCCAGACAAAGTATATAGTAATTTAAATTAGCTCAAAATTTATTCAATAAAATAGATAATATTAAAAAGAATTTAGGTTAAAATGTGGTATGAGAGAGGGGACATCAAAGACGTTTGTAGGAAAGGTGCCTTCCACCTAAGGGCAAAATGAAATGCTCCAATTTATATAATTAGTTATAGAATTAGATAATGTCATAATAGTTCTTTAAGTTTATCTAATTCATCATGTTAGAATTATTTTTTGGACAAAAGTTAATTGGAAAAATTTTTTTCAAAAAACTTTTAATTTTTAAAACCCTGGGTTTTATTAAAAAAAAGTCATTATCGAATTTTTTACTAGATATGATTGATCATCAATAAATTATTTTTTAAAAAGAAAATATTTAAAATTCTTTAAAAAAATCTTGGTCTATGAAGAATTTCAGAGAAAAATTGGGCTCGGGAACGTGTTACATAGAAAGAAAGCTATAGCACCCTCATAACATCAATCAATCAATAACTTGTTAAACTTGTATTGTTTTAAATTTCGAAAACTATAAATTTGAATTTTTTATTTAATTATGACTCATTATTTAAAAGTTGAATACTTTTTATTGATGGAGTGAATTCAATTTGAAAACACAAAAAAAAATCAAAACACAATTTTTATTTTTATTGTAAAAACTAATTGATTTTAATCACTCATATTGATTAGAGAGAAAAAAGAGAGTTCCATGAGAACGTTGTATTCAAGTGAAAACTTTGTGATCTGGGTTCGAGTTTTATACAACTAGGGTAATTTTCTCCATTTTATATTCCCATTTGTTTGCTTGTTAGTGAAAAGTCGAAGCCTACTTTACCCGTGTTTTTTTTTCCTCTTGGTCATATTGATCAAAAGATTTTTTCCACATAAATTTGTGTGTTTGATCTTCTTTACCTTTTCCTTTTCATTATTTATTCAGGTTGATTCCCGATAAACTGGTATCAAAGCTTAGTTAGAGTTTCACAATTAACTCATTCAAAAATGGCGACAACGAAATTTGATAATGAGAAGTTCGATGGGATCACAAATTTCAATTTGTAGCAGGTTCAGATTACTGCAATCCTAGTTCAGAACAGCCTAAAGAAGGTCGTTACTAGTCAAAAGCTCAAAAATTTAGATCAATCAAAATGTAGATTGATGAGAAGGCCCTACCTGCAATTCAGATATGTCTCACGAATAATGTGTTGCAGGAAGTGCTTATGGAGAAAATGACAACTACCTTATAGAGGAAGTTAGAATCCTTTTATTTGACAAAGTATTTGGCAAATCGATTAGTGTTGAAACATCCCATGTACATGTTCCATATAGCTGAAGGTGCGTTCATTAGGGCTCTTATCAGTGAATTTATTACTCTCTTGAATGACCTACAGAATGTCAAGATTCATATAGATGATGAAGATCAAGCTATGATATTATTGTGCTCTTTTCCCCCTTCATATAAAACTTTTAAGGAAACTTTGATTTATGGCAGAGATAAGCTCTCGTTCGAGGATGTGAAAGGTAACTTATTGAGCAAGGAAAAACTTGGTAATGAGTTAGGTTCAGGTAGCAAGTCTGATATGCAAGCCTCGATTTTGGTTGCCAGAGGCAAGAAACATTTTAAAGATTTAGTTCAGGGTAGGTCTAGGTTGAAATTCAAGTTGAAGTAGAGGAATCGAGATAAGACATGTGGCTACTGTAAGAAGTTAGGTCACATTAAAGTAAAATGTTATAACCTGCAAAATAAAAACAGGAGGGCTCCCAAAAATGATGATAAAGAGAAATAGAAAGCTGAAGTAGCTGATGCTAGTATGGTCGAGGATAAGGACATTGATCTATTGCTGGTGTCTACAACCAAAAGGTCTAAGCTTACGTCTAAGTGGATCCTATATTCAGGGTGTTCTTACCATATGTGTCCCAACAAGAACTGGTTCTCCACATATAGTCCAGTTGAAGGTGTAGTTGTGCTTATGGGGAATAATTCACCCTGTAAGATTACTAGTATCGGTAACGTTCAGATTAGGATGCATAATGAGACTATCAAAACACTGTCAGATGTCAGACATGTGTTTGATTTGAAGAGAATCTAATCTCATTAGGTATTTTAAACTCGAATGGTTGTAGAATCGTCATCAATTCAAGAAACATTAAAGTATCTCATGGAGCTCTCGTCTTGATGAGAGGTCAAAAAATCGGTAGGATATATATTGTACAGGGTTCAACGGTGACTGTTGCAGCAGTAATTTCCTCGTCTATTACAGGCGAAGTTGACTCGATTGTGGCATATGTAACTCAACCATATGAGCAAAAAAGGTATGACCATTTTGTGTCGTCTTCTCTCGGATGCAGAAGTTGGAAAGTTAGATTTCTACGAGCACTGCATTTATGGGAAGTAGACACAAGTTAGCTTTGATTCTGCAATACACAGGACGAAAGATATACTTGACTACATTCATTCTGATTTATATGGTCCAGCTCAAGTCACTTTCAAAGGAGGTAGCAGATGTCTCCTAAATTTTATTGATGACCACTCTAGGAAGGTTTGGGTCTATTTTCTAAAACATAAGAATGAAGTTTTCAATATCTTTCAATAGTGGAAGACTTTACTAGAGAAGTAGGCCGAGAAGCTAGTAAACGATTGAGGATAGATAGCAAACTCAAATTTTGTGCAGCTGAGTTTAATAATTATTGCAAACAGTAAGGGATTGATCGACATTGCACAGTTGTCTGTACCCGGTAGCAGAATGGTATCGCAGAAAGGATGAACAAAACTTTACTTGAGATAGCCTAGTGCATGTTCTTAAATGCAGGCTTAAGAAATGAGTTTTGGATAGAAGCCATCAACCTAACTAGCTATTTGGTGAACCAATCACCATATCGAGCATTGGATGGAAAGATTCTTGAATAGATATAGTCAGGTAACCCTCCAAATTACTCCAACCTTAAAGTATTTGGTTGTCCTACTTATGCACACGTTAGCGAAGGAAAGCTTGAACCTAGAGCAGTGCAAGGTTGAACCTAGGGTAGTGAACCTAGGAGACACTAAGTATGAGTTAAGGTTGGTCGCAAAGGGTTATAGCAAATGGAGGGAGTTGATTTCCACGATGTTTTCTCTCCCGTCGTGAAACATGTTAGGTCTAGTGCCCTAAATGTAATATTTTTGTCAATACACACTTGTAATTTTTCTGAAAAAATTGGTTGATAAAAAAAATTCATTGATTACATTAATATACTTTGTATTATTGTCCTAACATGATTTTTGCATGCAAAAAAAAAATAGAAGCAAATGTTGCTCATTGGTTGTCTAAATGTTTAACTAATACTAAGCAGTATTACGTGATTGGATCATAGTACATAAAGACAACTTGTATTAGTAGACGAACCAAAATATATCCTTAGTCTAATAAGAAATGACCAAACCGATTGAAAGACTAATATGTCATATATCAAGTCCAATTGGAGAGATGCCTTGCCTTTGGGCATCAGAGCGGATAACTCCTAGAAGATAGAGACATAGATGTGGCTAACTAGACTGACAATACATCGAACAAGACCTAAGTAAAATAGATCCTTAATTTATTTATGGATTTATTCACTTGTGACGTTCATAGTGTGACATACCTAAATCCTGAATGGATGACGAACTATGTATGCATGACTCGTACACTTTCATGTCAGTAAAAGCCTGAGTTCAAATAGATAAGGAATCAAAAGCTGGTGCGTTGGGTGTACACCTTTTGTAGTATTTAGTGTCATTCACAACAGTGGAATTCATAGCCCAAAAGATTGGTAAATGATATCCTCTCATTAGCATTACATGGTTGATGAAAAATAAACGTGGTCATGGGTCATCCGTTTTTGTGATGGATGACTTGACCATTGTTTGATAGTGGTTAACTTTTAATGAAGGAAGATGTAATGGTTATCATGAGATAAAATAGAAACAAATATTATCCTAAAGAGATCAAGGATATCCTATGAGGGTAACACACTAATAACAAGGTCATTGGACGAGCACTGAGTAGTTGCTTTCGTAATGGTATGTCATTGGGGGGAGCTTAGTCACGATACTATAGTAGAATGACTTCATGACTAAATGATTCTATAATTAATAGGTGAAAATTTGGAACTTAATTATAAATCATTTTAGCCTCAACTTCATATGTCCAATCGATCCCTCCGCTAACTCGTTGAAACCAAAAATGATTTGTGTGTTTGTACAAAAATGAACGGAATGAATAGAAAAATATAAATGGGAAATATTCAGGAATGATTATGGTTTTCTCCGAAATGGAGAAATAGAATCATTTGGAAATGAATGTAAGTTTTCAAATATGGAAATGGAAATGGAAATGGAAATGAAAATTTGCAATCCTATATAGGATTACTTATAAAATGATGGAAGAATAAGTTTATGTTTTTAGACTGTTTTGAATGCCGAAAATGAAAACAAACTATTCGGTCATAGTGAACATGTTGAGTTATGACATATTGAACAAATTTTCTTGAAATTTTATCGAAGGGTAAAATTATCAAAATTTTACTGGAGTAAAATTGGGATGAGAAAATTATTTAATATGTAAACATTAAAGTTTATTTTGGGAAGTAGAAAAATTGAATCAGGTTGAATCACATTATAGAGTATTGGGTAAAAAAAGCCTAGGAAATACTCGTAATTAGACTCGATGTGAGAAAGGCCAAAAACCCCTCATATAACATGAAGGGGGTGACAACCTTAGTAAAAATACAAGAGTAGGTCGTTCACCCCTTTCCTAATCTAAGTAGGATATTATTTTTCTATTTAAAACAAACCTCTACAACTCTACAATGGTTCTACCTTCTCTTCCTATAAATATATGACACTGGTAAAGCTATTAACACAACTTTGAGAGATTGTTATTCTACCAAAAAATAGAGAGAATTTATTCTCAACTATTACATATATTTTTTCAGAATAACAATTTTACTAGTTTCTATTAAAGAAGAGAGATTTTTCATTTTCACCCAAAAGGAGAGAACTTTTTTTTAGTTTTGTGTTTCAATTCAATTGGTTCAAGCCCACAGTCGAAGTAGTTCATGGTACGAGAATAGTAGAAAAGATCATTTGGTTGAAAGCTGGAAAACATCAAGGATCCTCTTATCCAAAAACACAGGTACGAATTCGATTAAGTTTTATTGCTATAAATATTACAAACTAGGTCGATTTTCAAAATTTTAATTTTTCATTGTGCAAGAAACCATTTTTTAAATCGTATTTTTTCCAACAAAACATACGTCCATTCGAGCATTACTCGCCCTTATTGCATTATACAACCTTGAGTTAGAGCAGTTAGATGTGAAAACTACATTCCTTCTCGGTGATCTGGAATAGGATATTTATATGCAGCAGCTTGAAGGCAAGGAGGATCATGTTTGTCTTTTACTAAAATCATTGTTAAGCATTTTATGGCCTAAAGTAGTCTCCTTGGCAGTGGTGGTATAAGAAATTTGATTCTTTCATGTTAAGCATTGGTTTTGTTCGAAGTAAGTATGACAATTGTGTGTATTTGCATCACTTAAATGATGGATTGTTTTTATATTTGTTACTTTATGTTGATTGTTGCTAAGGATTCATCTGAAATTGATCGGTTAAAAACCATGCTTTAACTCTAAGTTCGATATGAAGGATCTTGGTGCAGCCAAGAAAATATTAGGAATGGAAATTTCCAGAGAAAGACGCTTCGGGAAGTTATTGTCACAGCAGAGGTACACCGAAAAGATCCTTGAGCAATTTGCAATACAAAATTCAAAGTTAGTTAGTACTCCCTTAGTTGCACACTTCAGACTTTCGGTTTCAAAGTGGCCACAGACCGTGGACGAAGAAAAGTACATGTCTAAGGTTCCCTACTCCAATACAATCGATAGCTTGATGTACGCAAGGGTCTACATTTGTCCCGATATTTCACATGTTGTTAGGACTGTAAGTAGATACATGGCTAGACCCAACAAGTTACACTAGCAGGTAATTAAATGGATTCTTAAGTATTTAAGGGGCATATCTAATACTTGTTTTAAGTTCGAGAGAAATTCAAAGGGTCTAGTTGGTTATGTAGACTCAGATTATGCAAGAGATTTAGACCAAATGAGATCTCTCATAGGTTATCTGTTTACTTTCGACAACTGTGTTATTAGTTGGAAGGCCACGCTACTGGTGGCCGTGGCATTATCGACTACGGAAGCAAAATATATGGCAATCATAGAGGCTGTGAAGGAAGCCATTTGGTTGAAAGGTCTATTCAGGGAGTTGGTTAATGAAGAAGAAGCAATTGTCATATATTGTGATAGTCAAAATGCTATACATCTCACTAAGGATCATATGCATCACAAGAGGACGAAGCACATAGACATTAGGTATCACTTCGTTCGAGAGGTGGTTGCAAAAGCGGATGTTCAAATTCAAAAGATTAACATAGAAGATAATCCAACTTATATGATGACTAAGAGTCTTTCAGTTTCCAAGTTCGAGCACTGCTTGGACTTGGTCAATATCTTGCAAAGATCGAGTTAGGCCCATACGAGGCTTGGCAAATAAGGCATGTTAAATACAAGTCAATGTGGAGATTTGTGGAGTGTGCCTCGCATTTTCGGACACTTTGCAGGCACTTGACAGAACCAGAACCAAAGCAAGGACAACGTCGCGACAAGGAGGCATGCGACGTCACGATGATACGACGTATTTCCCAAGTAACGCAGCCGCATTTTTTTATAGTTAAGTAGGACTCTTTCTTCCTGTCAAACTATGATTACTCTAGGGAAATTCTAGTCATATTGGTCCTCTAATCTTAGCCTATTTAAAGGGTAATTATAACCCTAATCGATTAAAGAGAAAAAAAAACAGTTCTATGAGAACGTTGTATTCAAGAGAAAACTTTGTGTTCCTGGTTCAGGTTTTGTACAAATAAGGTAATTTCTCTCTATCTTGTATTCTCATTTGTTTACTTGTTAGTAAAATGTTGAAACCTACTTTACTTATAATTTTTTATCCTCTTAATTACATCTATCAGAAGAATTTTTCCACTGGTGAAATTAATCGCACAAATAATTATAACCTTGCATTTATTAACAATATTTACATGCTCAAACTCATAGTTGTATACAAACATGAAGTAAAATATAATGCACGTAAATCTAGCCTGCAAAATTCAAGGATTGCCTCTTCAACATGTTGGAAGAAGATCCACATGCTAGATATGCTTGTGACAAAATAAGAAAATGACAATGCAAAATTAATTTGGCAGTGATAACCTTTAAACCTTAATCATAAAGATAGCAATCACATCAAAGCAAAATGACAAGACACATGAAACAGTACACACAATAATATTAAAGCATTAAAATATCTTTACAGCATCCAATGACCATGTGACATCTCAACCACATTATTAATAACAATAAAATATTGCTGACCCCTTTAATCTATTAATATTATAATAAAAAAAAACTTAACTGATTAAATAAGTTTTTAATTTTTTAACTTTTTATTTTGGCATTAATAATTTATAAATAATAAATTAAATAATAATAACATATACATATATATAATTCAAATTTAATCTTGACTTAAACCTTAAAATTAAAACTATTAAACTATATTTTTAAAAATATTTTATTTCTAAATTAAAGTTATTATAAGAATTTGAAATTTAAAATACTGAAATAAAATTATGTTTAAATACGAAAATTTAAAATTTACTTTTTAAATTATTATATTATCATTTTTAAAATGAAACATACAAATTACTTTTAAGATTGATATTTTTCAATAATAAAAAAAGGAAAATTATTTGGTGTACTGCGAGTGAAATTTTTAGACTCTACAAATTGGGTTAAGAGTTAACAAGTGTCTTATGAGAATATAGTATAATATTAAAAATAAATAATTTAAAAAAAGACACATGATAATTTTTTAAAACTACTCGTAGAATAAAAAAAGTATACTACTAATATGTCAAATATTAACCCATAAACAACTGCAAGACCAATACAATTCATATATTTTTAATATTTTAGAAAAGAATAATATACTATTTTTTAAAAAAATTGATAATCACTTTTTCTAAAAAATAAAATAAGAAAATAATATATATTTTAATTTTAAAAGTGCCATACTATTTTTAAATATAATTTTAAAATAAAGGGACCATACTGATAAATTTAATAAATTTAGGGACACATTATGATATTATTAATTTTATAAATGTGAGCATTATGATTGGAGAGTGGAGACTATGGCCAACAAAAACGTCATTTTGCTCATAGCGCGTTTGGTGGAAGAAGCCTCTCTCCCACATGGCGTCTTTGGAGACACTTCTCAATACATTTTTGTTTAAAATTAAACCGTTCATTTTGTTAAATAATTCTGAGGTTGATCTACTTTATTATACAAGCTATATTTATGTTACAAAGAAAAATAAGTAATTTATATTATTATTTAAATTTTTTATTGAATTGATGTCATGAATCAATTGGATATTAAATTAATTAAAGAATATTTTAAAATAAATTATATTATTATAATGATTTTGTTATTTTTTAAAACCAATAAATATTGTAAATATTGAGATTTATATGCCCAAAATTTATAAATTTTTGCTTATCACCACTCTAACCAAATATTTATTTTAATATTTCTATACATTTTAGTTCTATTATACAAAATGTTTCACCTACATTATTTGTATATTTATATTTACTATTATTCAAGTGCGTGACGGAGTTGATTTATGAATCAACTTAACACCAACTCAATCAAGGAAATTATTAAAATAACCTTTCATATTTAAACTATTTTTTTAATTTTAATTTTAATTTTTTACATATTGCATATGTTGTTGTTATTATTAATTTTAAATATTGTGTTTTATTATTTATTAAATGTTATTTTCAAATACTTATTTATATTCTAAATGTGATTTTTACAACGTATACACGTGAGATAAAATTACTAATATTATTTTTTTAAAATCCCTAGTTAACTTATTGTACAGGTGAATCCGAGTGGAGTAGCGAAGGAGCTTTGCACCCCAAATTTTTATCTTGACCTTTTAAAAATTCAAAATTTCATTGTGGCCACCCTAATTTTCTTTTCTGCCTTTTCTTTTCTTTTCTTTTATTTTTTTGTGAAGAAGGAAAAGTATTAAGCTAAGATTACATCATAACAATGTTTTTCCTGCTTGTTGCCTAATCAAAATTATATCCTTTAAACACTTTATTTAATAATTATATGATAGTTTCTAAAAAATATTTAGCACATTTCTTCACTTTTTTTTGGAGAATACATTTCTTCATCTTAAGACATTCTAACAAATATAAAATGGTATTCTTATATAAAGTTTGAATGAAAATGTACAAGATCCCCCAACCAAAAGGTGGCCATAATTTTTCTTTCTTTTAAAAAATATCCATCCCCTATTTTCCTTCATCACAAAATTTAAATATATAAATAAAAAAATCTTTTAAATTTGAATAACCCTATATTTGAATCTTATTTTTTATTATTTTCATACTTAAATAAATATATATTCACATATTTTTTATTAAATGATTATGTATTATAATAGTGGATGCTATTGTATTCAAATATATTAATTATATATTTGATAACTTCATTCATCAATCATCACATATAAATTATACTTTGTAGATTTAATCATTTTAGAAAAAAAAAAGAGTAAATTATACTATTAGTCACTAAATTATAGGTTAGTTTTTATTTTGGTAAAGTAATTAAAAAGGTCACAATTTGATCATTGAATTATTCAAAAGTTTTCATTTAAGTCATTAAGCTGTTAAAATCGATGTTATATGGCTCTCTCTGTTCGCATTGCCTGTACCAATCAAAAGCTCTCTTTCTCTTTCTCTTCTACAGTCTAATTTTTTTTATAACAACTTTGGACATCTCAGATCTATGAACCAAAGTTTAAATAGTTTTTTTCTTTGGTCTCTAGTATTGACTGTCAAATCCACTTGGATCTAAGGTATGTTCTTCTATTTGTCAATGGGTATTGATTCATGATACCAATCATCAAATTGTCGCTTAGAGCTCGATGGCAACACTTTATTTTTTTTAAAAAAAATTGATAGGTCAGTAACTTAAATAAAAACTTTTGAATAATTTAATGACCAAATTATAATTATTTTTAGCTAAATGACTAAAATAAAAAATTATCCCTGATTTAATGACTAATAGGTTATTTACCCTAAATCCATATCCACATTAACTTTATATAATTTAATTTACTACTTTAAATCTCTCTCTCTCTCTCTCTAATGATGACCTACAAAATAAAAGACCTACAAAATGATGGAACATGCAACCATTCCCTTAGATACTGTTGTGGAAAGACAGCCCTTTTGTCCTTTTTGTATGTCCCAACACATCATGTGAGCATTTTTTCACTTAGGAAAATAAAAATTCTGCCAACCATATTTAATAACATTGTGAATTGACATTAGTGCCCATCCCCTACCCCACACACCGACGCCATTCCCAACCCTGTCTCTTTCCCGTCTCGGTGCCGTATTGGGCGCTTCTAGATTATGTACCTCGCTGTCATTCCTGTTAATGATAAGGGTATTATCGGCAACATGCAAAAGTTATCATCCCTTTCTGAAAATTCAGTTGATTTCATTAAGATTTGCTTTTCCGGTATTTCTCTTTCGTAAATTTTCTTTAAAGATTATTTTCAGAAAGAAAAAAAAACAACTTTTTGAAATGAAAAATTATTTTTCACGTTAAAAAAATATGTTTTTCATGAAATTTTAAAAAAATAAAACTTAAAATATATATATTTTTTAAATATATACAAACATACTTGGAAATTTTGAATTTTTTACATCAATTATGAAAATTGAAATTTTTTATATATCATGTATAAAAAAACTCACTCTTAATATTGACTATAAAAAGCAGTAATAACTTATGTTTATTTCCTAAGAAATGTTTGACATATTTTAATGGAAAATGATATGTTTTATCATCAATAATTTATAAAAAATATAATCTTATTTTTATTTTTTAATTCCTTTTTTCAAGTAGTGTATGCTGTTAATTCTTAAACTACAACTATTAAAAATATTAAAAAAATATACTTATAAAATTATTTCAACAAATGATTATTAGTGTAGTAGTAGGAGATTTCTATTTGAATTTATTAGCATTGTGATTGATTCTCAAATCAATTTTTTATTATTATTTTATTTGAAATATTATAAAAAATATTAAAATTTAAAAGTACTTTTATAATAATATTAATTATCAGTGGCAAAGTATAATTTTTAATAATTTATATCTTTATAATTTTTAATAGTTTATATCTTTATAATTTTTAAAGAATTCAATCAAATTTTTATTATTTTTTGGAAGCCAAAGTATAATTTTACCATTACTAATTTAAAATTTAATAAATTGTAAAGGGCCTAAATGAAAAAATTTTTCATTTAAATCAAAGTATTTAAATGATTTTACAACTAAATTAGTGTTAAGTTTACTTGTGATACTAACTCAATCAGCCAATTTATATAAACATAGATACAAATTGATGACACTAAATGAAAAACTATTTTTCAAAGAATAAGTATATTTTAGTACTTATTTATTGAGGTTTAGAAGACTAAAATCCTTTTTAAAGTTATTTTTATAAATTTAATTTAAATTGTATTATATCAACTTAACTTATTATATTAAATTTAATTATAATGGTATAAATCAATATATATTTTTTATAAAAAAAAAGGTTTTTTTTTCACCATGACATGGGAGAATCCTAATAAAACCAAACTGGTCTTAAAAAGTTATTGTTAATGTAGGACGCTAATTTTATAATATAAATGAGTTAATACTATATATACACGTATACACTTAAAAGAGAAACAAGGGAAGAATTTTCTTTGATTTCATAAGCCATCTATTTTGGAGCATATTCGGTAAGAAAATAACAAATTTACAGTTGTTTCCCTCGTTTTTTTCCAATTTATTTTCATTGATAAAATCAAAACTTTTATTGGAATGTGCTTTGTCGTCAAATTATAGTCTTTCTTGGTTGTCTTTTTTTGAATAAAAAAAAACAGATTTCATCGTTCTTCCTTGGTGGTAAAAAGAAAAAAGGGTTTCTTTTGTTTGTTTTTTTTTCTCTAAAGATGCCGGAGAAAGGAGGGAGCTTTGTTCCAGTTCATCAATGGCGTCTTGGTTTGTTAACAGCTTTGGTTCTGGTTGGTATGGTGGTGGTTTGGAGCATAGATGGCTGCACCATCAAAACCTTCGTCCAATCGTGGCAGTTTAAACAAGATTACATCACCCTGAAAGTTAACTCCTTTGCTAATATCAATCAAACCCACCAAAATTTTTCACATTCTCTTCGAAATATTACCTTAAATCCAACTTTAAACACTACCCATTTCCCCTTTTTGAATGTTAATTCTTCCCTTGAAACCAAAAAATCAAGCTTGAACTGGGTTTCAGCTGAGCTTGAGAACAACTTCACTGCAAATCTGTTGAGTAGGTGGCTGGCTGAAGGAGGGGAGCCTTGTAAGGACTCTAAAACAGTGGAAATCAAGATTCCTGGCTTGGATAAGGATGATTTAGTGGAGTTATCAGCTGGTGAACTCCATTATTTCATGTTTCAAGCAGTGGATGAATCTGGGAATGGTCGTTGTTTAGGTGGGGATTACTTTGAATTTGATCTTTCAGGAGATTCATGGAAATCAAGGCCTTTGGTGAAAGATTTTGGGAATGGTACTTACTCAGTTTCACTTCAAGTTCATCCTGATTTTGCCGGTGACTATAATCTCACTATTATTTTGCTTTTTAGACATTTCCAAGGTCTTAAATTTTCACCTGCAAGATTTGCATATGATAAACAATTGCGCCATATGAAGATTAGGTTCTTTAGGACTAAAACTCAATTGCCTGAATTGCAAATTTGTCAAAAATCTGATTTCAATAGAGATGTTTGGTCTGGTAGATGGACTAGACATGGTAAGAATGATGGTTGTCGGATTAGTAACGACGGTCGGTATCGATGCCTGGCACCGGATTTTCCATGTCGGAATCCGTGGTGCAATGGTTCCTTAGGGGTTTTAGAGAGTAATGGATGGGTGTATTCGAGCCATTGTTCGTTCCGGTTGTTTACGGTTGATTCCGGTTGGGATTGTTTGAAGAATAGGTGGATTTTCTTCTGGGGTGATTCCAATCATGTGGATACCATTAGGAATATGCTTAATTTTGTGTTAGGGTTGCCCGAGATCAAATCGGTACCGAGAAGGTTTGATATGAACTTTTCGAACCCGAAAGATCGGTCTCAGATGGTTCGGATCACTAGCATTTTCAATGGTCATTGGAATGGAACACAGAATTATTTAGGTTTGGATTCTTTGAAAGATGAAGGGTTCCGGAATTTATTAAAGAAGTACTTCTCGGAGGATTCAGTCCCAGATACTATCATCATGAACTCTGGCTTGCATGATGGTGTTCACTGGTCGAATATTCGAGCATTTTCTCGTGGGGCAGAGTATGCAGCATCATTCTGGAAAGACATTATGGAATCGGTGAGGCGGAGAGGGTTAGTAGTGCCACAAATCATTTTCCGGTCCACGATCGCAACCGGTGGGTATGCGAGATTACTGGCATTTAATCCTAATAAGATGGAGGCATTCAATGGAGTATTTTTAGAGAAATTGAGACGAGCCGGGCTGGTTTCTAGTGTCATTGATAACTTCGATATGACATTTTCATGGCATTTCGATAACAGGTGCAATGATGGTGTTCATTATGGGAGGGCTCCCCTAAAGATGAAGTGGAGAGATGGTGAGATTGGCCACCAGTACTTCGTCGATCTCATGTTATGTCATGTGCTGCTTAATGTTCTATGTGCAAGATAGTAGTACAAGTGCTCGGAGTTTTTCCGAGTACAAAGCGGCATCTATGACACCATTGAGTCATTAGAAATTGCGGGATGCCCTTGGGAGGCAAATTTATGGGTTATTTGAGTAGAGTCAGGCATTCGTTATTTGTTTATTGATTTAAAGACCAAATATGGTCGCTTCACTTGTAGATCATTTGAAGCCCTCGAGTTTGAAGGGCCGATTTTCATATATCGATTATCGTATAGTATTACATTCGTTGCTCGTGTTCAGTTCACTTGTAGACCATTAAAGCCCTCGAGTTTGAAGGGTCGATTTTCATGCATTGACTATCATATGGAATTGCAGTCATAGCTCTTGTCTGGTTCTTAGATGATCATTAGCAGCCCTCGAGTTTGATGGGCCGAATTATACAATATTGATTATCGCATAGCATTGCAGTCGGTACCCGAATCGTTGCTAGCATTCACTTGCAGTATAGGTTCATAGTGTTTCGTGTCAAGGGGCTGCCTATATAGTGTTGCATATAGGTGATTTTCGTACTGGATTCTGAGTTAAGCCTATGTAGGATATGCTATACATTTGAGTTTTATACGATATATAATTTTAAAATTTTATTAAAGACTACTTGATTGGATTTAATATTTTTGTTGAAACATTTTTAAATATGATATATTTACATTTCAGGTGTGAATAAATAGTCCATTACCTTATTATTAAAACAAGTCCATTAAAATTGGCACAACTGTTTGGTGAGTTAAATGGTTAGCTGAAAGTGTGTTTGTTAAGGCGAAAGCTGAACTTTGAAGCAGTGCATCATAAGTGGTTAGCTTTAATTTGAACACTGGTTCCACGCACCTTTCATTTAAGACCACAAATAAAAATTAATATATTTCTCTGATCCAAAAAGGCGACTAAATTAGCCCAGTGGATGGGATCAATAATATTTTTTACGAAGTTAGTTCAGTTTGGTGTGATGCATAGAATTGATTAAAAGACAAGTTAATCCACTAACAACTGCTAAAAAAATTTGAAAATAATGTTAAAAAATTTAAATATTAAACTTAAGGTATAAAATTTATTTGATAAAGTACTTAAAGTTTATTACAAAATATAATTAGATTGTTTAATAAGTATTTAAATTATAGAAATATATATTTTATATTTTATATTTTATCTTTAATTTTTAAACATTTCATCTTATTCTAAACAAAAATCAAATTTTAAGCATAAAATATTTTTAAGATAATATGATCTTAAAATAAATAAACTAAAATTGAAGTAATTGAAAATATTCTCCATTAAGTAGTTCTTATTTGCTTATCATTTTCCACTTTTTTTATAGATTAAATTCTATCAGATTGTTTTTATTTTAGATTATCAAACATGTGTAAAAAATTAAAATAAATAAAATTATTAATTTTCAATGGATTTAATTTTTTTCCAAAAGTTTATCAAACAAGGCCTAAGTTAAAAAAATATTTCTTTATTATAAAATAAAGATCATCGAAAGTAAAAGAACAAGATTAGAGAATAAAGAGAGAAATATGTATTTATCAATTGGATATTTACAATATTTCTCTAAAGTATATCAAATTTCTTATCTTAATGGGCATCCACTTTATAAAAAATATATTTATAACATTTCCATTAATAAATAATGTGCTTCATTAAAATCTTACTAAAATAAATAAAATTCTACGAGAAAAGAAATTCTCAGTGAAGTAAAAAGATTACACATATCTTTAATACACATAACATGTTGCTTAATTAAAAACTTTACTAGGAAAATCCACAGAGACAAAACCTTAGTTAAGAAAAAAAGAGTACAACTCGTATTTACCCCTCATGACAACATCACATAATATCTTAAAGTTTACTTGTTTCAATATTGAATACTAGCTCTTCAAATAATTACTTGAATGGATTTGCTAAAAATTTATGTCACCATTCTTTTGAAACTAATGAATGAGGAAGAGTTTTGGAGAAATATATTTTGATCGGTCTTCTTTACTATATATGATCCTTTCAACTAAGTTATGCATATAGTGTTATCTTTGTAAACTACTGTGAATTTTTAAAAAAAAATCTAAAGATAGGTCACACATTGAATAGAATGCATGTTATTACCAAGATACATCAATGCTTCTATAACACTATGATATGATACTTTTAAACCAATTAAGATACGTTACTTTTACACCAATGATTTCTTTATCATTCTCTTGAAGACGATAAATTATCTTTATTAATATCTAATGATCTTACAACCATTAGAGTATTCAATGGATGTGAGTTAATCATATTGGATCTCTTTAAGGCATTTTTAGTATATGTCAATTTATCTACGAAAACTTTTTATGTTAAGTGATTGATCTACAACTCGAGATAAAACTATATTTTTCTAAGGTCCTTTATCTCAAATCCTTCTTTAAATAATTTACTATTTTGTAATCTCTTCAGGAATTTCAACATTAATCATATATAACAAATTATGTTCATGATCCTTCTATAAAAGTACATATGATCATGTTGGATCATTTTATAGTATTCCTTCAATTATTATTCATTGAGTCGAATTTACCACATAGATAACCTCCCCACCCCGACTTGGACTTTAGACTCGAATTTGAAAGATTAAATTAACCACTGAAATGGCTTGGTAGTGTTATCGGAGTTTTCGAAAACAATTGTTTTAAAACTTTTGTTTAACTTAGTAGAAAACCTAGTTAAATTCTAGTTTATAATTCCTTAAAGTTTTAATTAATATCTAGCAACGAAATAGATGATATTTACTTATGTTTTTAATAAAAATAGGGGGTTCATGCATACTAAATAATACTCATAGCATAATATATTAAAAGTTCAAATAAAATGTCATGCAAAATAAAGCAAACCTAAATCCTAAATCTCATGCCATAGTTCAAATAAAATATTACAGTCCTCAAATAATAAAATAAGTCAAAAGATTAAACCTTAATAAATTGGAAATAAAATAGGTTGTGCCATGACCCTCCGAATATCGTGCCCGCGTCCTAACATGGTGGGCTACCTATAAGGATAAAATTTTAAGGAGGAGTGAGCTATGATGCTCAATGTAAGTTCGTTTACAATAAAATCAATACAGACCGTGGGTAAGACATATTAAATAATATAACATCAAATAATCATAATTAGACAACATTTCAAAGTATCAATTTTCCAGTTTAACCAACAATTATATCACAAAACTCTTTATTTAGATTTTAGAATAATGAATTTTCAAATTTGCCCACAATATACACATATATATGCATATATATATTTATGCATACATATCATAACATAAATTTCCAGATTTACATGTACATGATTTAAATGATGTCATATAGTTCCGGGTTTAAATAGAATAAATCATACCCCACCACTACACACCATAATGGGAGTTCCTTAGAACTCCCTTTCTTCAACACACTGGGATGTGGATAAACCACTACTAGTATACAAATAATAACTACCATTTGACTGTGGACACACAACAAGTCCTCATGGTTGGAATCCGCCTTTGGTTGTGGGTTCACAACGAAAGTCCTGTAGATGAAACCTGCTTTTTGGTTGTAGATTTTACAGCATAAACCCCGCCGTTGGGACCAATCTTTGGTTGTAGATACACAGCAGTACCTGCAGATGGAATCTGCCTTTGGCTGTGGATACACAACAATTTGCAAATAAGAACTGTCCCATGGCTGTGACTTGCATTGCCGTTTTTCATGCAGATAAACTGCCTGATCTTCCTCCGTACATATCGTCCTGACCCATGCAATGAAATATGACATATTGAATCCAATTAAAACATAATAGTATTTAATGTACTACTCTCATGGCAACTCAGTAACAAAGTCATGTTTTTTCAGGTGTTTAGATTAACAGTATCATAGGGCATGTCGTACATATATTTGCAAGAATAGATACAATAATAACATAATTTATTCATGATTCATGCAAATATTCATAAACATAAATAAATACAGGAATAAATAAATCAATCCTTAATTCTAGCATATTTCCTATTTTCAGGGGACCTAATTGCATAATTTAATTCACTACAAATAGTTCGAAAACTATTGAGGGGAAGAAATAAGGGAAAATAAAGTGAAATCTTTGTTCAATTGGGAAAAGGAAAGCTAAAGTTCTATTTGGATTTAGAAATAGGATTAAATAGTTAGGGCTTTCAAATTTTAAAGGGCTAATTGGGTAAATAACCTTTCTTGCCAGCCGGAAAAAAAATTGGGAAAGGAGAGTGGCATGACTAGAACCTAGGTATTAAAAGGCAATAGATGCTATACCATTTGGGCTACTTCTCATACTTGTTTTTTTTCACCAAAACTAATATATATCTTAGTTGGACTTGGTTCTTTCGTTGCTAAAGAAAGAAAATTAAACCTAGGATCTCTAGGTAGTATGCTAAGGTCTTAACCATTAAGACTAGGACTCATTCCTTGCTAAATTTAATATTTCTAACCCTATATATTTTGGGGTGTTACAAAAAATATTCAAATAATTTCACTTAATATAAATATTTACACAAATGTATTAAACAAATTCCAAAAAAAATTCTATATGCTTCTAGCATTCTAAATTTAATATGAATTTCACTATATAGTGGTTCATATAAAAAGCTGTAACAACAATAATCGTTAGACTGATGCCAAAATTTTCATAAACTTCCAAATTAATAAAATATCTAAAGATTATTGCATCCACCACAAAAGTGCATTATATTTTTTCGTAATCAATGCTAGGACTTTGTGAAAACTCTTAATATTACAAGTCATAGTTTATATATATATATATTAAAACTTCATTTTTCTTATTTTGTTTTTGTGAGACTGTTAATTTGTATTCCACTCGCTTTACACCTTTAGATGTTTGGACTGTAGTGTAGAAACTTCACAATTTGGAAGTGAATTTAATTCAATTTGATTTGCACCTTTTCATTTTTGGCCAATCTATTCTATGTCTATATTTCTCAACAAATTTATTCAAGATTTTAGTTTCTTTTCATTATTTCAACAATAATATTATATGTAAAAACATTCTTAACGATATTTTCATTTCGATTACATATTTACTTGTAATGACATGATTTATTGAAACATTTTCATTTTTAGGTGCTTGAATCTCTTTTGGAATTCTATTGATTAGTTATGTCTGGGGTCTCTTCTAGAGCACCCGCATTCACTATATGATCAACTTGATTTATTATTACTTTACAATTATTTTATTTTATTCTTTTGGACCAATTAAGCTACCATGCTTCAAGCATGCATTACTTTTATTTATCCTACTAGGTTGTCTTATTGTAACTTCAATTCAAATTAAAACATTAGTTGACATATGACAAACGAGTGAATATTTGTTACGCATTTTAGGCCCTAATTCACTCACACTTGCATTGTTTCTAAGAAGTTTTAGCTAGTTCTAAGTCTTTTAGTTGATTTTACAATTAGTTGTTATAAAATGAATTTTTGCTTTTTTCAATGTTTTTTTTAAAATTATTTTTAGTACTTTTTAGATTCTTTTTATTTAATAAGCTTTTTATAGGTATTTTATAGGAAAAGGAATGAATTTGAGGAGGAAGATCAAATTCGGATGTAGGAGAAATCAACTTTTTATTAAAATTGAGAAAACCTAAAGTTGGTTTAGTTACATAAATTTTTTAGCTCTAATCAGTCAATTTTTGTAGTTTATGGTTGGTTAAATTGGTTTAATAAAAAATGTTTGAATCGACCAAAAAAATCGAATGACATCCTCTATTCATAGGTAGCTGAGTGAGGAAGAGATAGAAAAATAAAGAAATACAAATTTGCCTCTTAAAACCATTGTGCTAAACTGCAACTTGACCCTAAAAATTGCACCTTAAGTTTTTGTTTTATTTTTATTGAGGCAATGTGGTCTTTCTACCTCAACTCGAGATGTTGCCTGAAAAACCTTTGTTAGCTGTAATTTCTCAAGCTTTTGATATAACAATATCTAAGATAAATTTTATAACTAAGCCATTTAGTGAATAAACATTTTCAAAGCATTTTAAGGACTTGCAATGTACTAAAAAACATGTTTCAAATGTGTTTTAATTTATCCAAATGTTTGAGTCAATACCAAATTCCTTTTTTAGGTGCTTAAAATTGATTTTATGCAAGCCTGAAACTGAGTTTCGATATAGAACTTATAGAGTCAGTAAGTTACTAACTTGAAGGGTATCAGTAGTCATAGGTGAAAGTGTCGATACCCACATAAGTATCGAAACTTAACCCTATAAGGTTTGATACATAGTAGGTCAATGAGCATTTCAGCAACTAGGTGTATCAGACTCCAACTTTAAAGGCATCAAACCTCAGCCAAGATGTATTGAAACATATCCCCAAGTTTTAATACACACGAGCAATGATTATAATCTTTAAAGTTAGGTATCAATACCTAAGGGCTACTTATCAAAACATAAAGCTTCACAACTGCATTTAATGCCCAAATTGATGTTCCAAATGACTCCAAATCATCCCCAACGACTATAAATGACTAAAAATCACTTCCTTAACATAAATACTCATCAAGATCACTTTATGAGTCAAGAGAGAAACATCCAATCAAAAGTTCAAGAGAAAATATTTCATTTCTTCATTTTTTTTCATTTCTCTTGGTATTTTCTTTACTTTTCTTGCTCTCGTATCTTTGAATTTAGAGCTTCAATTTACAAACACACACTTATTAGAGGTTCATTGTTTGCTTGTTCATCTTCTCTTTGTTATAAAGAGTATACTGAAGGCTTTTGAGGTATAAAACTTTAAGTGGATTGTAAAGAGTTTCTAGTTAAGTCACAAAAACTAGAAGGTTTTAGTTTAACTACAAAAATTTAAAGGAAGGTTCTATCTTAGCCGTTGTGAAAATATAGAGACTATGAAGGTCATACATTTTCCTTGAAAGGTAGCTATTCTTATAGTGAATTGGGAAAATCCTTAGTTAAGGTATATTAAGGTAAAGCAGGTAGGCAATTGGAGTCGAACCACTATAAATTAAATTGTCCAAACTTTTCTTCCATTTCCTTATCAATTAGAAAAGTTTTGCAAAGATTTTTAAAATACCAATTCACCTTCCTTTTGGTATTTCCGAGCCTAACAATTAGTATCATACCTAGTTATGGATATGAAGTTTAACTTCCATGTTAATAACTTGAAACTTGATTTTTTTTGTGCCCTTAAAGTTCATTATTGTGGAGATAACGAGATGCGAGGAATAGACATTATTTTTTAAAATATATTTTTACAAAAAATATTACGTTAAAATATGTCATAGGTCCTTATACTCTTCAAAAATTTGAAATTTAGTCCATGTATTTTTATTTATAGGAATTTAGTCCCCCTACTTTTCAGATTTCAAACTTAAAGTTCAATTGTTAATAATATTACCTTTTTTTGTTAAAATTGTTGGCATGACATTTTGAAATAAAAGAAATACTCACTTGGCATAAATGTAAATAAAAAAAATGACGTTATAATTAACTTGAATTTAACAAAATAATTTAATAGTGTTAATAGTTGGAACTAAATTTTGAAATCTAAAAAATAAAGGGATTAAATTTCTAAAAATTAAAGTATAGGGACTAAATTTTAAATTTACGAAGATTACAAGAACTTATGGCATGCTTTAACAAAAAATTAACATATTTACATGGTTTTGTTAAGCATTTTATATTATTAGTTCTTATTTTTTGTAAGTATTAAAAGACATATTTATCATTTGAACATATTTTCCTATACTATTACAACCCTTATTAATCTAAATTAAACACAATAATGCTATTAAGTATTTATTTCATTCCACCAACCAAACAATTTTTATAGTCATTCCATTTTATTATAGTTCTATTTAGTTCTTATTGGATAACTATTCCATTATACCTCTATTACATTCTAGTTAACCAAACGTGTCGTCAGAATATCCAAGTGGTTTAGTTGGGGATGGAGTAGCCTTATTACGTGGGTTTGAATCCTTTCTTTAGCTCTATTTTTGTTTCTCTTTACTATCAGCTTCTTTTACTTTTTGCAAACCATGAATTTTACCCAAAAGTTTTTTCGAGGAAAATCATGTTGATATGTGTTATAAAAAAAAAACAAAGTGAAATTAACAAGAGATGGAAGAACAAAGAGAGATGTATTATTTATTCACCAATTGGATATTTTCAGTGCTTCTCCAAAGCTTATACAATCAACTCTCTATATAATATCCACTCACTATAACGACATGTCGTTATAACAATTAATTTTCTAGTAGAATCAATTTTTTATGTTTTATTTTAACCCTCTATAATCATATTTTATTAAATAAAAATAATCTTCAATGAGTGGAATTAAATATATCAATTCAATAAACTACTAATTTTCCTAATTAAATATTCTACTATGAATTTGGAACACCATAAACTTATAAATTAATTACTTGAATTTAATTTGATGACTCATACTTTTTTTTATGAAAGGTAGATAACTCATACTAATTAATTGAACTTTTTATATTTATGAACTTTATAATTAATCATGTAAAAGAACGTAAAATAATATAAGTATAAAAGCAATAGTGCAAGCACTTGCTATCTATTTTTAATTTTGTTGATTTTATTTTCACTTTCTTTCTTATTTTTAACATAATTCTCACTTTTTTATTTGATTAAAATTTACGATATAAATTTTATTGTAAGTTTACAACAATGACCCTCTATATAGCATGTTGTGATAGGTCTATAACAGTTGTCTCTCTATAACAGACAAAATCTTTACAGATAAATTTATAAACATAAGTATGAATGATATAAAATTTGGATATTAAAGTTCTAAACCAAACAGCAGTACAGCACCTACCATAAATTATAATATTTTATATTCGGATTTGGGCTTTGTTTGGATGCCTATTTGGGCTTATGAGCAGTTGGTTTGGCAAGTGGACCGACTTGAACTCCTTTTGAAGTAGAGAAATTAGCAATAGGTGTCGGTGGAGAGACCCGCTTTATATCTGTCATATGTTTAAGAGATGCAATTAGGGAAGGTATTTTGGAATGTGAATATTCAATTCGAGTATTAAAGATTCAGATAATATTTAGATTTGAATGTTAAAATTATTATCAATTAAGAATTCGAAGCAAATTCTATTTATAGATTATTTACTTTTAATATGGTTTGAATTCAAAACCTCTTTATATAAAGCTATATTTTAATCATCAATATTCGTCTTCAACATTTATATTAATTTATACAAATTAATAAAGGAATGTTAAATCACATTTAGCTGATATTAAATCATATTCTTTTGTATCTGTAAATTTAACTGAACAATGAGATAGGATCATTGGAATCCCTAAATTTGTCTTTATCTTTTTTATTATTTGATCAACTCAATTAAATTACTTTAAACTGAAAATTAATTAACGTTTTTATAATTAAAATAATATTATAATATGAATTTATTATATAATGCGACATTATTATATTTATTACACATTATATTATAAAAATAGTATACACATAATTTAAACTGCGTATAATATATCAATTGTTATATAATACTTATTATACAATTATGATATTGTAATGTGCATTCTTTTGTTAATGATGTAGAACCTAATTAAGTTTATAATATATAAAATTGGTATTGTATAATTAGTGTTAAGTAATTAAGCTACTTGAGACTGGTATGAAATTTTTAATTTGTCTGGAATTATTATGTTTAAGTTGTTAGGTAAATTTCAATTGTTATAAAAATGTAATGTTTAATTTGCTTGGATTATTAATTAACTATTTTTGTTAATTTGCATTTGTTTAGTATTAATTATGAATGAATTTGATTTAAAATTAATTTTTATTTCATTTTATATTATTTCACGAATTCAGATTTTTATTTTTGTAGATTCGAATATCCAACATATTATTGAAAATGTTAAATTCGAATTTTTTGTGGATTTAAATATCCAATGGATAATGATATTTAATTCTGATTTAGAGAGTAATACTCAGATAATATGCAAATAAATTTTCGCATTAAGATTTTTGGATAGATTTGCATATTTGGATTCGAACAATCCAAAAATTACAAATATTTGATCCGATGTCTTTTCTAGATTTAATTATGCATCGAGGTTCTAAGAGATGTTTTTGTTGCTATATCATTCTCGAAAAGTGTTTGGCCTTTTTGATCAACCTGAATGGAAGTCTAAATACTTCAAACTTCCATCCAATTGATTTTATCTGCTTTAACTCAAAGAATTGAACACACGACAAAACCGAGACTCTCCTTTGAAAGATCCCTTTCTGCAAACCTTTATAACTAAAACTAATTTTTTAACTTTCTAAATCCGAATTATATTTTGTAGATGATTACAATTATAATTGCTTCTAATCTAGAATCCAAGCTAAGTAAAAGAAAATTACTTAAATAGAATATCACTAAATTTCTATAGAGTTTTTCCTTAGAATTTGGTGCTTGTAAAATTTGGCTTAGACATATGTATTTAAAGATAAATTTACACAAGATCTTAATTCTCATTTGAATTTCTAAATTAATTAAAATGGATGAGTCTTGGTCCAATTAGGACTTCTAATTGGAAAGGGACTCTTATGTTGCCATTGTTGGATCTAGTGCCCTTAGTATAGTATTGTCGTCTATATATACTTGTATTTTTCGAAAAAATTGGTTTAATAAAATATCGATTAATTACATTAATATCCTTTACATATTGTACTCAACGGGTTTTACACACAAAGCAAAATGGAAGCAAATACCGACTCACTGATTTTCTAATGTTTAACTAATACTGAGCAGTATTACATGGTAGGATCGTAGTACAGAAAGACAACTCATATTAGTAGATAAACTAAACATGTCATTAGTCTAATCGAAAATGAGCAAATCAATTGAAAGACTAATATTTAGTATATCAATTCAAATTGAGGAGATACCATGTCTCGGGTATTGGAGCAGATGACTCCAAAAAGATAAAGACATAGATGTGACTGATTAGACTAATAGTACATCGTACAAGACCTAAGTAGAATAAATCATAAATTTGTTTATGAATTTATTCACTTGTGACATTCATAGTGTGACATACCTTAATCCTGAGTGGATGATGGACTATGTATGCATGACTTGTATATTTTGATGTAAGTGAAAACCTGAGTTCAAATAGATAAGGAACTGAAAGCTGATACGTTGGGTATACAACTTTTGTAGTATGTATCATCATTCCATAACAGTGGAATTCATACCCAACTAAAGGGTAAATGATATCCTTTCATCGGCATTACATGACAGATTAAAAGTAAACATGATAATGATTCATTTGTCTTTGTGATAAATGATTTGACAACTAATTAATAGTAATTGACTTTTTATGAAGGAAGATGTAATGGTTACCGTGAAATAAAATAAAGTCACATTGGGAGAATGAATTTATCCCAAAGAGATTAAGAATACCCTACGAGGGTAACACAATCATAACAAGGCCATTGGATGAGCATTTATTAAGTAGCTTTCATAACGGTATATAATAAATCAGAGCTCAATCATGATATTATAGTGGAATGACTTCATGACTAAATAAGTTTATAATTAATAGTCAAAAAGTCAAAACTTAATTATAAATTATTTGAGCCCTAATTATAAATGTCCAATTGGTCCCTCCGCTAGCTCGTTGAAACAAAAAATGAATTGCATGTAGAACCAAATGAATTGAAATGAATGGAAACGATGAAGAGAAATAGATCGCATTCATAGTGAATGTGTTTTCTCGCTAAGTACATAAATGATTTGAGAATTAATTTAAGAATTTTCAAATTATAATTTAATTAATTATAATTAAATAACTAAAATTCAAAAATTAAATTAAATTAATTAGTCATTATGAATTATTTGAATAAAGATATTAAATATATTTCTGTATAGATTCTTATACGATAATTGTCATGACTTTAACAGAATTAGAATTGAGTTGAGAAAATTATTTAATTGATAAATTAATTTAGTTAATTTAATTAATTGAATTAATTGAATAAATAATATTTATTTTGGGAAATAGAAAATAAATATTGAGTTAGATTAAATCATAAAGTGCTGGGTCAAAAGTCCAAGAAACACATTTAATTGGACTTGATACATGAGAGATCCGTCTTAGCCCTTGTGTGAACACAAAGGCTGGCAACCCTAGTAAAATTAACTAGGGTGTGCTGCCCTCTATCTCACTTAGAGTAAAAAGTTATTGTGAGGTAGCGGAGGGATCTATTTAAAATATATAATTAGGACAAAAATAGTTTCTAACTAAGTTTCGAGTCTACCTCTATTAATTACAGAATTATTTATTCATGGAGTCAATATACTAAAAGTACCATGACTAAACTTCTTATAATATACCATTACGAAAACTACTTATTTTAAGCTCTAATCCAAGAACCTTGTCATATATATGTTGTCCTCATACGATATCTATGATCTCTTAAAATTAATTCTGTGAACCTAGTTTGATCACTCTTATCTCATAATTAGGATTGTATCTTCTAAAATTAACATTGTAATGAAAATTATCATTAAAAGCAAATAATGTAATGACTAAAAAAATAAAATAAGTATTATCCAAGGATTTACAACATGTAGGAATGGTACTTAGCTTTAAAATAAATATTTTTTTTTGTTGAATTACAATAATAGGGTAAAACTTGAACAACCAACGTAACTAGCGTGACTCAAACCCAGGCCACACCTGGGGTAGTGAACACCCATGACCATCAGGCCATCACATGGAGTTCTTTAAAATAAGTATTTTAATCAAGTATATTTATGTATGTAAAATATAAAAATAATAAGATATTTTAAATAATGACAATCATGTACCTTTTTAATTTTGCAAAAAATGACTTGTTCTTGATGTTTGTATGATACATCATGGAGGCACACTATGAATTTGTTGAAGTTATATTCATTTAATTCCAACGAGAAAACAAATGAATGGCTAACCAACCTTTGTAGAGTATTATCAATTTTAAAGTAGCATCTTCCTAAGCAAAATATATATCACAATGAAATATATTTTGGGTGATTAAAAAAATAAAATTAAGTTTAATAAAATATTGTTAAATATACAATTAAAGTACCTCTAGATTGAAGTTGGAACTTGTTGGAGGATAAACTCGATTAAGCAACAAACAAGTAAAATAATGAAGAAGTTGAAAAGACGAACACAAGTATTTACGTAGAAAACCCTTCCAAAGATATAAAAAACCAAGGGCATAGATAATTTCATTATAACGGCAAAAATGAATAGTACAAAGATGGAGATAAAACAAAACCCCAAAACCCAAAATAAGACCCCTTAAAATGTAAACACAAAATTCTCTGAAAGTTTGTAAAAGTTAATACCTAAATGTGTAATGGATCATTCTTTCTAGGGTAGAAAAGTGCCTAGTTATAGGCTAAATTAGTAGGTCAAATATTATTAAAATAATCTACATTAATTAGAGTTTGAATGGGACAAATAATTAGAATTTAACTGGAAGAAGAAAACTGAGAAAATTGCATGACACATCGCCACGTCATGACATAGAATTCGCGTCATTGGGACAAGGTGGTGTCACACCGTTGGGACGATGATCTTCTTCTCGTCATGACGTCGACAACTTGTCAGGATGAGGAGCTCCTCCTTATTGCGATTTCACTCTCTATTTGCGTCCTAATTTGATCGAAATGTGAGGTATACTCCACAAATCTCCACATTGACTCGTATTTCTACAATGCCTTCTTTACCAAAGTCTGTCATAAGACTATCTCGAACTATGCAAAATATTAACTAAGTCGAAGTTGTGCTTAGAAGTTGGAAGACTTCTAGCCTTCGACTTGTGCACTGTCAAATCAAAACTGACCCGGGTTTGATTTTCATGAACGCATTGCCCTATCTTATCAAAACTTGCACCCAAAAGAGAACATCTCTTATATGAAACAACCATACTTTTTTCCCTCCTATGACCAAGAGTTCTTAGCTTTAAACAAGTCGACTTTAACTCCTTAACAGACGAGGGACGTTTTATTTCAGCAGTCATTGTTCATCCTTCCAAAACATAAAGACAACCAATCTTTTTACCTTCTATCAAAACAAGATCCCTACGAGATACTTTAATACTGCTTAACTCGACATTAATTCTACAACCTTTCGAGTCCAAATTTTCGAAAGAGATGAGATTTCTCTTTAAATCAGGTACATACCTGATGTCTAACAGTGTCTTGATTGTTCTGTCATGCATCCTGATCTGGACAGTACCAATACCGATTACCTTACTTGGTGAACCATTCCCCATATGCACAACTTCATCTTCAATTGAATTGTATATAAAGAACCAATCTCTGATGGGACACTTGTGGAAAGAATGTGACAGCCCTAAATTGACCCTAGTCGGAAAGTGGTTTTGGGACCACTAAACCGAGTCAAAAAAATAATTAGATGTTATATTCTATGTTTATTTCATGTGAAAGTGCATGTGTGAAAATTTCAAGCTTTGATTTTGCCAATTGTGAGTGAAATTATGAAATATGACTCATGTGAAAATTTTTGCAAATGCTATGGGCTAATTTATAGTGGCCAGATAACTTATAGTATGAAATAGGTGGATTTGCATGTCAAATTTCCCACCTTAAAACATAGTGGCCGGCCATGATGGGCATGATAAGCATTTGTGCAAATTTTTTTTATATTGGAATTATGGCATAAGTATGGCACAAATAAAAAAATGTTATTTTGTGTCATAAAATGTTAGTAATAAAATAAATAAAAGAGAGAATAAAAGAAAAGTAATGAAAAAAAAAGGGATCATCATTCATGTTCTTGCTAGCCAAATCTAAAGAAAAAAAAAATTTGTTCATCTTTTATCATCCTTGGCCGAAAATGCTAAGAAGAAGGGGGAAGGGGAAGTAAAACATTCGGCCACTCCTTCTAGTCTTGAATAAGGTATGTAATTCATGGTAGCTTTTGGAAATTGTTGAATGTATTAAGCTAGTTACTAAGTCCCTTAGTTAGCCCATGTCCAAATCTTGAATCTTGTTGGTAACATGAGCAATCGGCCATGAGAAAATGTTCAAGAAATGGTTGTTGTTCATGTTATTTGGATGAGAAACGAGTTAAAATGGTCTTGGTGTAGTTGCCGAATTTGAATTAGGAAGTTATTGAGTAATGTTTATACCTTAAGTGATAGAATAGAGTGAATGCTTGGAATGTGATATGTGTGAATTATATGTTAAATTAAGGTTTGCTAAGCTAGCTATTAAGATGAAATGCAAATGTTAGTATTTGATTTGGTAATAATCTGCTTGGGGACAGCAGCAGTAAGGTGATTTTGGAAAATCGCCATAATTTGTAGGAGTTGAATTAGAAGCTGAGTAAATTATGTCATTAAAGCTTGAAGAGTCTATTTTCTTACAAAAGAAACTATAAAAACAAAAGAGTTACCGATCTTGAGATATTTGAAGTATTGTGGGGCTGAGTCAAAACGACTACTAGATTCCCTGTTCTGTTTTTAGAAAATCATTATAAATTGTAAAAAAATGATTATAAGATAAAATTTATATGCTTAGACTCCTTAATGAGTCTAGTTTCAAATGAAATCAAATACAACACATTTTGAATTCTGTAAAATGAGAAATTTGATTCGTAGTGAAGAGTGGTCAGATTAGTCAAATAGTGAAACAGGGGAAACTTTAAGAAAAATCTGGTATTGATTGGCCAAGCCTAAAATTCTGAAAATTTTATGGATGGAAGATATACGAGTCTATATTCAGGGAAAATTAACGGAAAGTGATTTGGAGTTTTGTAGCTCCAGTTATAAATAATTTAGTGACTACTGCTCAGGAAAAACAGCTCGTAGTGAATATGTGATTTTGTTGTAAACATTAATGAAAATTTGCTAATGAATTATTTATTGATTTTTATAAAGCTTACTATAATCTATGTGTGTGAAAGTCGAATCAATTTATATATTATTCTGAAAGTAATACTTGAATAGTCGATTAATGACTATTTTAAAATTTGTTGAACTTAAGCTCAAGAGCAAAGGGGAACTAAATCCGATAAAGGGAAGGAAAAAGTAATTGAATAGCCATTGAAGTCGTTCGACAACATCCGAGGTAAGTCTTCGAGTAATGACCCTACTTGAATTATATTGAAATGATTAGTCATCCTATGATGGATAGTCAAATGTGCATAGAGACTATGTTATAAAGCCAATTGAAATCATGCTCTTTGTGTGTGGCTATTGAGCCGAAATTGGAAAGGTTTAATAAATGCTTTGTGTTTGAGCCTTAGTAACGAAAGTGAAATATGGATGTGTCATGATTGTTGATATATATGTGTGCATGAGCATTTGAATTTTATCCGGGCTAAGTCCCGAAGGCAATTGTGCTAGTGATTTTATCCGGGCTAAGACCCGAAGGCATTTGTGCGAGTTGATATATCCGGGCTAAGACCCGCAGGCATTTGTGCGAGTTGATATATCCGGGCTAAGACCCGCAGGCATTTGTGCGGGTTGATATATCCGGGCTAAGACCCGCAGGCATTTGTGCGAGTTGATATATATCCGGGCTAAGACCCGAAGGCAATTGTGCAAGTTGATATATCCGGGCTAAGACCCGAAGGCATTCGTGCGAGTTGCTATGCCCGGGTTAAGACCCGAAGGCAATTGTGCTTGTGGTAATATCCGGCTAAATTCCGAAGAAACTTGGGTATGAATGTGAGCGTTTTGTGCTGTAATAAATTCAATTAATACGCTCAACAAACCCAAACGATAAGGTATGTTTGCATGTGATTCGGAAAAGTCGATTCGTTTTAAGTAGTATTCGTTCAATCGACTAACGAACTTTTGGGCTTTTATATGGGTTGATACCTTGTGTGTGTATATATGTTGACGAATTGTGAAGTAAGCATGATTATGAGAATGTGTATTAATAAAGTGATTCATTTAGTTATGTGAATGTAATACTTTAGTCAAAGCCGAATTCATTACTTGAAACTTACTAAGCTTTAAAATGCTTACCCCGTTGCTTTGGCTCTCTGTTTTATAGATTTTGTTCGTTAGCTATCGGATTCGGGATCATCGAAGTCGAAGTCATCCACACTATCAAAGCTCTTTTGGTACTCTTTTAGTTGAACTCTGGATATGGCATGTATAGGACTACCCCTTGTTGTTTTAAGCACTTTTTTGTGATGTATGTGTGTACAGCCATGCGAAAATGGCTTGTAGAAGTGGAGTATGGCATTAGACCATTTGTGTTTATGTATGTATATATGGTTTCATGATGTGACTATGGTTTGGAATGGAAGTGTTGGGCAAATGATCAGCCATTGGAATGGCTAAATATGATCATATGTGGACCTATGTATGACAAAACCCTAGTTGGTCCATGGTAACCACGAAATAGGTAAAGTTTACCTTGAAAACAGATGCTGACAGCAGCAGTGGTGTGGATTTGAAAAATCACAAAAATTTGTAGGAATGGAATTAAATAGTGAATAAATTATGTAATCGAACCTTGATGAATCTATTTTCATATGAAAGTAACGAAACAATCATATGAACAGTATATTAAGAGATATTAAAGTTCTCGTGAAACAGGGCCAGAACGGTTTCTGGATCTCCTGTTTCGACTTTGAAAATTTACCATAAATTAACCAGAGATAATTAGGAGTCATACCATATATGTATAGATTCCTCTCTGAGTCTAGTTTCTATAGAAACAAACGGCATCAGTATTGGAGCCCTGTACAAGGAGATATCCAAGTCGTAATGCGCAAAGGTCAGGGTAGTCGATCCCTGTAACATGGGAGATTTTGACTAATAAACTGTACTAATTGGCCCGACCAAAAATTCTAGAAAAAAATATGTAGATGGGCATGTGAGTCTAGTTTCAGGGAAAAATCACGAAACTGATTTTCGGGTTGTGAAACTCAAGATATGATTTTTAAAGCGACTATTACGCAGATTGGTAGTGTCTAGAAAATTTTTAAAAGTCTGTTGACACCTCGTGTTCGACTCCTGTGACGGTCTCGGGTTCGGGGTGTTACAATTGATTGGTATCAGAGCCACGGTTTAGTCGATTCTAGGACTACTGTAATGCGTTGGGTCTAGCTATACATGCCATTTTATGTGATTATTTGATAGTGTGGATATTTCTGACATTTGCAAATGTGTTCATTTATAATAATGGATCCCGATCCCGACCGAGAGGTAGCTGATGATCTTGAGAGTGTAGCGCCTGCTCCCGCACAAGGGACAGCGCCGGCGGACTCTCAACCTAATGCTAGTAACCCGAATTATGAAGCTAGACAAGCTTTCTATAGCGTGATGAATGATTGGTTCAACCAATACATTCGAACTAATACGGCTGTTCCACAACCTCCATTCCCGACAAATACCACCCCCGCACCTACAATACCTCCGGTAACTGACCAAATAAGGTCAAATAAGCCCCCAGTTGACAGAATCCGAAAACATGGGGCTACTGAATTTAAGGCTACGGATAGCGATGATGCCGAGCAAGCTGAACTTTGGTTGGACAACACTATCCGGGTACTCGATGAGCTATCTTGTACACCTGATGAATGCCTAAAGTGTACTATCTCCTTGTTACGCGATTCTGCCTACTATTGGTGGAGTACTCTGACTTCTGTTGTGCCTCGAGAGCAAGTAACTTGGGAGTTTTTCCAAACTGAGTTTCGGAAAAAGTATATCAGTCAGAGATTTGTTGATCAAAAACGGAAGGAATTTCTTGAGCTTAAGCAAGGTTCTATGTCAGTTACTGATTACGAGCGAAAATTTGTTAGACTTAGTAGATACGCTCGGGAATGTGTTTCGTCCGAGGCTATCATGTGTAAATGCTTCGAGGATGGGCTGAATGAAGATATAAAAATGTTCGTTGGCATTCTTGAAATACGAGAGTTCGTAGTACTTGTCGAGCGAGCTTGTAAAGCTGAAGAGCTTAGAAAAGAAAAACAAAAAGTTGATGTGGGAACAGGGGAGTTTCGTAAAAGATCCTCGGGAAAGTCTCTTCAACAGGCATCGAAGAAATTTCGAGATGATGTGGGCCGGTTTAGAGGCACTTCGGGCCTTTTTAGACGAGATCGTGATCGACCCCCTGTGGGTACCCGAGGCACTTCGATCGCTAGTGTTGGGAATGAACGTCGAGACAAAACAGAATGTCGATATTGCGGTAAATGGCATTCGGGGAGTTGTAGATTCCATGACCGCTCCTGTTACAAGTGTGGATCAGTTGACCACTTCATCAAAGATTGCCCGAGGTTGTCTGAACAGAATGTAAATCAGAGTGGGAAACCGGGTGCTACCACTGCTCGAGGTAGACCATCTAGAAATACGGGCAATGCTAGTGGTGGTCAGAGAGGATCTAGAGATGCTACGACCGGATCCGAGGCTCGTGCGCCTGCTAGAGCTTATGCTATACGTGCCCGCGAGGATGCTTCTTCGCCTGATGTTATTACCGGTACTTTCACTCTCTTTGATACTAATGTAATTGCTTTGATTGACCCCGGTTCTACTCATTCTTACATATGTGAAACCTTAGCATCCAGTAAGACTTTACCTATTGAGTCTACTGAGTTCGTAATTCGGGTGTCAAATCCCTTGGGTTGTTACGTGCTTGTCGACAAAGTGTGTAAGAAATGTCCCCTAGTGATTCGAGGTTCCTGTTTTTCGGCGGACTTGATGCTTTTGCCGTTTGATGAATTTGATGTTATTCTCGGGTTGGATTGGTTGACCGTGCATGATGCGGTTGTGAATTGCAAAAGCAAGACTATTGATTTGAGGTGCGCAAATAACGAAGTAATCCGAGTTGAGTGTACAGACTTGGGTGGGTTGCCAGTTGTAATATCCTCAATGTTGGCCCAGAAATATGTAAGAAAAGGGTGCGAAGCATACCTTGCGTATGTACTTGATGACAAAGAATTAGAAAAGAAACCCGAATCTGTGCCGGTGGTTTGTGAATACCTGGATGTTTTTCCTGAAGAATTACCGGGTTTACCACCTGTTCGGGAGGTAGAGTTTGGTATTGAGCTTGTACCTGGGACTACGCCGATTTCGATAGCTCCGTATCGTATGGCACCAACCGAGTTAAAAGAGTTGAAAGCTCAGTTGCAAGAATTGACGGATAGAGGTTTTGCTCGACCAAGTTTCTCACCTTGGGGTGCACCAGTATTGTTCGTGAAAAAGAAGGACGGAACCATGAGGTTGTGCATTGACTATCGTCAACTGAATAAAGTGACGATAAAGAATAAATATCCGTTACCGCGTATTGATGATTTGTTTGATCAACTAAAGGGAGCCTCAGTGTTCTCAAAAATAGATTTGAGATCGGGTTATTATCAGTTGCGGGTTCGAGATTCGGACGTACCCAAAACTGCTTTCAGAACGAGGTACGGTCACTACGAATTCTTAGTGATGCCGTTTGGGCTTACTAATGCCCCTGCGGTATTTATGGATTTGATGAATCGGATCTTCAGACCATATTTGGATCGGTTCGTAGTTGTGTTCATTGATGACATCTTGGTCTATTTAAGAGATGAGACCGAACATGCTGAGCACCTGAGACTAGTGTTGCAAATGTTGCGGGATAAGCAGTTATATGCTAAGTTCAGTAAGTGTGAGTTCTGGTTAAGAGAGGTTAGCTTCTTGGGTCATGTGGTATCCGCATCGGGTATTCGAGTTGACCCGAGCAAAATTTCAGCCATACTTAACTGGAAGCCTCCAAGAAATATTACTGAAGTTCGGAGCTTTTTGGGACTCGTCGGTTATTACCGACGATTTGTCAAAGGTTTCTCGATGATAGCCACACCAATGACGAAGCTACTTCAAAAGGATGTTAAGTTCGAATGGACGGAGAAATGTCAGAAAAGTTTTGATCAACTAAAAACTTATTTGACTGAAGCTCCAATTTTAGTGCAACCCGAATCAGGCAAAGAGTTTGTCATTTATAGTGACGCATCCCTACTTGGGCTGGGCTGCGTATTGATGCAAGAAGGTCGAGTGGTGGCCTATGCGTCGAGACAATTAAAGCCACACGAGAAAAATTATCCGACTCATGATCTTGAACTAGCTGCCATCGTGTTTGCTTTAAAAATATGGCGACATTACCTATTTGGTGAAAAGTGCCATGCATTTTCGGATCACAAAAGTCTCAAATATTTGATGACTCAAAGAGACTTAAATCTGCGACAAAGACGTTGGCTTAAGTTGTTGAAAGATTACGAGCTTGTCATTGATTACCACCCGAGAAAGACTAATGTGGTTGCGGACGCCTTAAGCTGGAAGTCATTGTTTGCTTTACGAGCGATGAATGTGCATTTGTCTGTTCTACCCGACAATGTGTTAGTAGCTGAATTAAAAGCCAAACCATTATTGACTCATCAAATTCGTGAAGCTCAGAAAGTCGATGATGAATTGGTTGCAAAACGGGCTGAGTGTGTTCCGAACAAGGAATCGGAGTTTCAAATTGATGATGATGATTGTTTGAGGTTCAGAAGTCGTTTGTGTGTTCCAAGGAATTCGGAACTCATTTCGATGATTCTGAACGAAGCCCATTGTAGCCGAATGTCAATTCACCCGGGGAGTACGAAAATGTACAACGATTTGAAACGTCGATTTTGGTGGCATGGTATGAAACGAGACATCTCCGACTTTGTTTCGAGATGTTTAATATGTCAACAAGTGAAAGCGGAACATCAAGTGCCTTCAGGATTACTTCAGCCAATCATGATACCCGAGTGGAAATGGGATCGAGTCACAATGGACTTTGTGTCCGGACTGCCATTGTCAGCAAGTAAGAAGGATGCGATTTGGGTTGTTGTTGATAGACTGACTAAGTCGGCTCACTTTATCCCCGTGCGTACGGATTTTTCATTGGATAAACTAGCCGAATTGTATGTTTCTCAGATTGTGAGATTACACGGGGTACCTATTTCTATCGTGTCGGATAGAGATCCGAGATTTACCTCACGATTTTGGAAGAAATTGCAAGAAGCTTTGGGTACCAAGCTGCATTTTAGCACTGCTTTTCACCCCCAAACCGATGGTCAATCCGAGCGGATAATTCAGATACTTGAGGATATGTTGAGATGTTGCATCCTCGAGTTCAGTAGTTCATGGGAACGGTATTTACCTTTGATTGAATTCGCTTACAACAATAGTTTTCAATCAAGTATTAAGATGGCACCTTACGAGGCTTTGTACGGCCGTAAATGCCGTACACCATTGTTTTGGACCGAGCTCGGTGAAAGTAAAATTTTCGGAGTTGATTTGATTAAAGATGCTGAACAAAAAGTAAAGGTAATCCGGGAAAGTCTGAAGGTAGCCACAGATCGTCAGAAATCGTATGCGGATTTGAAACGAAAGGACATTGAATATCAGGTGGGAGATAAAGTGTTCCTTAAAGTTTCGCCTTGGAAAAAGATACTCAGATTTGGCCTTAAGGGCAAATTGAGTCCGAGGTTCATTGGGCCGTACGAAATATCCGAAAGAATTGGTCCAGTTGCATATAGGTTGCTTTTACCCCCTGAACTTGAAAGGATCCACAATGTTTTTCATGTTTCAATGCTTCGACGTTATAGATCTGATCCTTCGCACGTAATAAGTCCCTCCGAGGTTGAAATTCAAGCCGATATGAGTTATGAAGAAGAACCGATTCGTATCCTGGCCCGTGAAGTGAAGGAGTTACGAAACAAAAGGGTTCCTTTAGTAAAAGTGTTATGGCTTAAGCATGGGATGGAAGAAGCTACTTGGGAACCCGAGAACTCTATGAAAGAACGATACCCAAACCTATTTACCGGTAAGATTTTTGGGGACGAAAATTTCTTAAGTGGGGGAGAGTTGTGACAGCCCTAAATTGACCCTAGTCGGAAAGTGGTTTTGGGACCACTAAACCGAGTCAAAAAAATAATTAGATGTTATATTCTATGTTTATTTCATGTGAAAGTGCATGTGTGAAAATTTCATGCTTTGATTTTGCCAATTGTGAGTGAAATTATGAAATATGACTCATGTGAAAATTTTTGCAAATGCTATGGGCTAATTTATAGTGGCCAGATAACTTATAGTATGAAATAGGTGGATTTGCATGTCAAATTTCCCACCTTAAAACATAGTGGCCGGCCATGATGGGCATGATAAGCATTTGTGCAAATTTTTTTTATATTGGAATTATGGCATAAGTATGGCACAAATAAAAAAATGTTATTTTGTGTCATAAAATGTTAGTAATAAAATAAATAAAAGAGAGAATAAAAGAAAAGTAATGAAAAAAAAAGGGATCATCATTCATGTTCTTGCTAGCCAAATCTAAAGAAAAAAAAAATTTGTTCATCTTTTATCATCCTTGGCCGAAAATGCTAAGAAGAAGGGGGAAGGGGAAGTAAAACATTCGGCCACTCCTTCTAGTCTTGAATAAGGTATGTAATTCATGGTAGCTTTTGGAAATTGTTGAATGTATTAAGCTAGTTACTAAGTCCCTTAGTTAGCCCATGTCCAAATCTTGAATCTTGTTGGTAACATGAGCAATCGGCCATGAGAAAATGTTCAAGAAATGGTTGTTGTTCATGTTATTTGGATGAGAATGTAGTTGCCGAATTTGAATTAGGAAGTTATTGAGTAATGTTTATACCTTAAGTGATAGAATAGAGTGAATGCTTGGAATGTGATATGTGTGAATTATATGTTAAATTAAGGTTTGCTAAGCTAGCTATTAAGATGAAATGCAAATGTTAGTATTTGATTTGGTAATAATCTGCTTGGGGACAGCAGCAGTAAGGTGATTTTGGAAAATCGCCATAATTTGTAGGAGTTGAATTAGAAGCTGAGTAAATTATGTCATTAAAGCTTGAAGAGTCTATTTTCTTACAAAAGAAACTATAAAAACAAAAGAGTTACCGATCTTGAGATATTTGAAGTATTGTGGGGCTGAGTCAAAACGACTACTAGATTCCCTGTTCTGTTTTTAGAAAATCATTATAAATTGTACAAAAATGATTATAAGATAAAATTTATATGCTTAGACTCCTTAATGAGTCTAGTTTCAAATGAAATCAAATACAACACATTTTGAATTCTGTAAAATGAGAAATTTGATTCGTAGTGAAGAGTGGTCAGATTAGTCAAATAGTGAAACAGGGGAAACTTTAAGAAAAATCTGGTATTGATTGGCCAAGCCTAAAATTCTGAAAATTTTATGGATGGAAGATATACGAGTCTATATTCAGGTAAAATTAACGGAAAGTGATTTGGAGTTTTGTAGCTCCAGTTATAAATAATTTAGTGACTACTGCTCAGGAAAAACAGCTCGTAGTGAATATGTGATTTTGTTGTAAACATTAATGAAAATTTGCTAATGAATTATTTATTGATTTTTATAAAGCTTACTATAATCTATGTGTGTGAAAGTCGAATCAATTTATATATTATTCTGAAAGTAATACTTGAATAGTCGATTAATGACTATTTTAAAATTTGTTGAACTTAAGCTCAAGAGCAAAGGGGAACTAAATCCGATAAAGGGAAGGAAAAAGTAATTGAATAGCCATTGAAGTCGTTCGACAACATCCGAGGTAAGTCTTCGAGTAATGACCCTACTTGAATTATATTGAAATGATTAGTCATCCTATGATGGATAGTCAAATGTGCATAGAGACTATGTTATAAAGCCAATTGAAATCATGCTCTTTGTGTGTGGCTATTGAGCCGAAATTGGAAAGGTTTAATAAATGCTTTGTGTTTGAGCCTTAGTAACGAAAGTGAAATATGGATGTGTCATGATTGTTGATATATATGTGTGCATGAGCATTTGAATTTTATCCGGGCTAAGTCCCGAAGGCAATTGTGCTAGTGATTTTATCCGGGCTAAGACCCGAAGGCATTTGTGCGAGTTGATATATCCGGGCTAAGACCCGCAAGCATTTGTGCGAGTTGATATATCCGGGCTAAGACCCGCAGGCATTTGTGCGAGTTGATATATCCGGGCTAAGACCCGCAGGCATTTGTTCGAGTTGATATATATCCGGGCTAAGACCCGAAGGCAATTGTGCAAGTTGATATATCCGGGCTAAGACCCGAAGGCATTCGTGCGAGTTGCTATGCCCGGGTTAAGACCCGAAGGTAATTGTGCTTGTGGTAATATCCGGCTAAATTCCGAAGAAACTTGGGTATGAATGTGAGCGTTTTGTGCTGTAATAAATTCAATTAATACGCTCAACAAACCCAAACGATAAGGTATGTTTGCATGTGATTCGGAAAAGTCGATTCGTTTTAAGTAGTATTCGTTCAATCGACTAACGAACTTTTGGGCTTTTATATGGGTTGATACCTTGTGTGTGTATATATGTTGACGAATTGTGAAGTAAGCATGATTATGAGAATGTGTATTAATAAAGTGATTCATTTAGTTATGTGAATGTAATACTTTAGTCAAAGCCGAATTCATTACTTGAAACTTACTAAGCTTTAAAATGCTTACCCCGTTGCTTTGGCTCTCTGTTTTATAGATTTTGTTCGTTAGCTATCGGATTCGGGATCATCGAAGTCGAAGTCATCCACACTATCAAAGCTCTTTTGGTACTCTTTTAGTTGAACTCTGGATATGGCATGTATAGGACTACCCCTTGTTGTTTTAAGCACTTTTTTGTGATGTATGTGTGTACAGCCATGCGAAAATGGCTTGTAGAAGTGGAGTATGGCATTAGACCATTTGTGTTTATGTATGTATATATGGTTTCATGATGTGACTATGGTTTGGAATGGAAGTGTTGGGCAAATGATCAGCCATTGGAATGGCTAAATATGATCATATGTGGACCTATGTATGACAAAACCCTAGTTGGTCCATGGTAACCACGAAATAGGTAAAGTTTACCTTGAAAACAGATGCTGACAGCAGCAGTGGTGTGGATTTGAAAAATCACAAAAATTTGTAGGAATGGAATTAAATAGTGAATAAATTATGTAATCGAACCTTGATGAATCTATTTTCATATGAAAGTAACGAAATAATCATATGAACAGTATATTAAGAGATATTAAAGTTCTCGTGAAATAGGGCCAGAACGGTTTCTGGATCTCCTGTTTCGACTTTGAAAATTTACCATAAATTAACCAGAGATAATTAGGAGTCATACCATACATGTATAGATTACTCTCTGAGTCTAGTTTCTATAGAAACAAACGGCATCAGTATTGGAGCCCTGTACAAGGAGATATCCAAGTCGTAATGCGCAAAGGTCAGGGTAGTCGATCCCTATAACATGGGAGACTTTGACTAATAAACTGTACTAATTGGCCTGACCAAAAATTCTAGAAAAAAATATGTAGATGGGCATGTGAGTCTAGTTTCAGGGAAAAATCACGAAACTGATTTTTGAGTTGTGAAACTCAAGATATTATTTTTAAAGCGACTATTACGCAGATTGGCAGTGTCTGGAAAATTTTTAAAAGTCTGTTAACACCTCGTGTTCGACTCCGGTGACGGTCTCGGGTTCGGGGTGTTACAAAGAACACCCTAAATCCATGATCCATTCAGACGTAAGCTCGAAGCTTTCGCTTGTTGACACCAACAAGAAATCATCACCCTTGTCATAATCCAAATTAGCAATAGCTAAATCTTTCATGTTGCTCTCAACAACCTTTTTTATTTCACAATTTGTAACAATCTGCCTTGACGTGACCTAACTTCTTACAATAGTGACATCTCTTATCTCACTTCCTTGACGCTACCAAAATTGAGGCTTGTCTATCTGACTTGCTATTCAAACCAAACTTATTGTCGAGATTATCTTTACTGAATAGATGACCATTCACATCTTCGAACGAAAGATTATCTTTTCCATAAATTAGAGTCTTCCTGAAAGACTTGTATGAAGGGGTAAATAGAACAATAATAGCATAGCCTGATCTTCATTGTCAATGTGAACCTCAACATTTTTTAAATCATTCAAAAGAGTAATAAACTTATTGATGTGACCTCTAAGGTGCTCACTTTCATCCTTGTGGAACGCGTATAGATGTTGTTTCAACACCAATTGGTTAGTCCGAAACTTTATCGTGTAGATGGTTTCTAACCTTTTCCATAAGGTGAATGTAGTTTTCTCCATCAAAACCTCCTGCAACACATTATATGTTAGACATAATTGAATTATGGATAGAGTTTTTTTATCTAACTTATCCCATTCTGATTGATATATGTTTGCAAATTTCTTCTCTATAATGACCTTCTCAATATCTTTCTGAATTAGAATTGTCGTCATACAAACTTGCCACAAATTGAAATATGTAATGCCATCGAACTTATCAATGTCAAATCTTATTGCTACCATCTCAGAATGGGTTGATTGCAAAAATTGACCAAGCTCTGGTATCAGTTTGTTGGGGATAAACCCGATTAAGCAACGAACAAGTAAAATAACAAAGAAATTAAAAAGATCAAACACAAGTATTTACGTGAAAAATCCTTCTGGAGAGGATAAAAAACCACAGGCAAATATAATTTCATTATAATGGTAAAAACGAAGAGTACAAAGATAGAGATAAAACTAAGCCCTAAACCTGAAATAAGAACCCTCAAAATATAAATACAAAATTCTCTGAAAGCATGTAAAAGCCAATACCTAAATGTGTAATGGGTTGTTATTTCTAGGGTAGAAAAGTGTCTATTTATAGGCTAAATTCATAGATCAAATAATATTAAAATAATATACATTAATTAAAATTTGATTGAGACAAATAATTAGAGTTTAATTTGTCACACCCCAAAATTGGGACTAGAATTTTCAAAGGTAAAATAGGATTTTACCTTTAATGAGCTCAGAAATTTTGTTAGCATGATATTCAAAAATGTTTTTGTCTATGGTATTGTAACACCCCTAACCCGTAACTGTCACCGGAATAGGTTAAGAGGCATTACCGGCAGATCGGTAATTCATCAAACATTTAACAAATATCATTTCATTTCAGTAATTATCAATCATTCATATTCATAACATGCTTAAATCGAACATACCAAGCTTAATTCATACGTTTGGCACTGAATTGAAACATATAAAAGTTTTGAGAAAACTTAGAAAATTTTTTGAATAAGGGTCACACACCCGTGTACTTAGGTTGTGTGACATGAAATAGGCTTGGTTTAAGCCACTTTTCCCACCCCAAAACACAAGTACCTAAACAATTCATATAGTACCAAATTCACATACAATATGAGCAATTATAAACAACCATTTCAATGCACCTATATGCCATTTCAAAACCAATCATTTACATACTCAAATCAATACCATTTGTGCATTTAAACACATATCAAACTAATATGATTCAACCTCATACCTATCCTAATATCAAATAACATTCAAGCATTTTCCAATCACCAACTCATCACATACCAATATTATCATATGCATCAAATCCTTCATAAGCAAACTTGCCAAAACATATCGTCCTATACTCATTTGACCATTATAACAACTAAGCCAAATCTCATGGCTTAAGAACATCAAAACAAATAACTATACAATAAGCTAAAGTAACCAAAAACATATTCCCATAAACTAGCCTATACATGCCATGTTTACACAACTTACAAAAGTTCAAAAGTACCAAGAACTCGACTAGATAGTGTGATGCTTATCTTCGACATCGTCCAAATCGAGCTAGCTAACGAACCCCTATAAAACATGAAGAAATAAACTAAGTAAGCATTAATGCTTAGTAGGCCCTTATAATAGGATTAAACATACCACATTGCATAATTTAAGCAATTAAATCAATATGTCCAACTCGAATATTCAAATGCCTATCACACATACACCTTAATAGGTTAGAGTCTCAAATATGCATATAACCAACGTTTCATCCATGAATGATTCAATTTGGCATTCAACTCACAGAACATTTCATTCATACATCTCATAAAATCTCGTTTCCATTTCCATACGTCCTCATAAAACATATCATATTTCATCTATACAATTCACATAGATCATAATCCATTTCATTCTCAATCATATAATCGGTAACAGTATAATGCCCGTTGAACCTAATGAAACATCGAAGGATACTCGGGTGATACACACTATGTGTATTAATTGGTAATTCATCAATTCCGCTCTTTCGAGCCATGATCGGTAAGCTTATTTCGAGCTGAAGAACGGTAAGCTCTATCGAGCTGAAACAGTAAGCTTATAAGAGCTGATATATCGGTAAGCTCATACGAGCTGTGGTGAGTCTGCAAAAATTGCAGGAGCTCGACCAAAACAATAACCTTTGTGACATGTCACTCGTATCCTACGATTTTCTATAGTTCAAATGGGGCTCGGTATTACTCAATACATTTCAAATTAAGAAATTCAATATCGTTTATTTCAACCATTCAATTCACACACATATATACATATTCAATTCATACAATTGCAATTAAATGAAATTTTGATTCTAATTATACGAACTTACCTCGAGTTGCTCAGATGGAAATTATCAACTATTCATCCACTTTTTCTTTTCCCTGATCTAATCTTAATCTCGACTTATCTTGATCTATATATTATCAAAATTAGCTTATTTAATCAAATATTTAATCAATTTAGTCCAAAACACACATTAGGGCTATTTTACATATTTTCCCCTAAACTTTCACATTTTTACAATTTAGTCCTTATCACATAAAATTGCAAATTCATGCAATTTAGTACAAAATCATGCTTAACCAAATTTAATACATGTTATTAGCAGCCCATATTTTAAATTTATTCACACTTTTAATCACCACATTTCTCATTTTATCAATTTAATCCCATTTTTTTTGCATTTTCATCAAAATCACTTTTTAAAAATATGAAAATCTAACATCAAAGATTCATATTTCACCATTAAACATCAAAGAACACATAAGCTCATCAATGGAAACTATCAAAATCTTTAACAATTTTGAAATCGAAGACACGGGCTAGCTAGTACTAGTTGTAACGATCACAAAAACATGGAAATCATTAAAAACGAGACAAAAATCACTTACCAATTAAGCATTCAAAGTTGCCGAACCCTAGCTTCCAAAAATGGCTTTTCTTTCTTTGATATTCGGTTGAAAATAAGAATGGAAAAAGATGACAATTTGTTTGGTTTTATTTATTATAACTTTAATTACTTAATTACCTAATTAACCTTTAAAATTAAACCAAATTTCAAAATTGCCAAGCCAATATCTTCCACTAACTCATTTATGGAAGAATTACCACATAAGGACTTCCACTTTAAAGCCCTATAGCTATTTAATACCTTTAGCTATTAGAACTCAACTTTTACACTTTACATGATTTAGTCCTTTTTACCGAATTAAGCATTCAAATAGTAAAATTTCTTTACGAAACTTTCACCTAATAATTCTGCCATGGTGTAAAATTTAATATAATTATAAAATTAATATTTTAACTTCAAATTTGTGGTCCCAAAACTATTATTTTGATTTGACCCAAAAATGAGTTATTACAACTCTCCCCCTTAGGGATTTTCGTCCCCGAAAATCTTACCAGTGAATAGGTTCAGGTATTGCTCTCTCATAGCATCCTTGGTTTCTCAAGTAGCTTCTTCGACCTCGTGTCGATACCATAAGACTTTCACTAAAAAAAGTTTCTTATTTCTTAGTTTTTTGACCTCGCGAGCTAATATTCTGATCGGTTCTTCGTTATACATCATATCAGGTTGTATTTCAATCTCAGAAAGAGAAATCCCATGTGAGGGATCGGATCAGTATCGTCAAAGCATCGATACATGAAAAACATTGTGAATTTTCTCTAACTCATTCAATAGAGCTAATCGATATGCCACTGGACCTACTCTCTCGATAATCTCATACGGCCCGATGAATCTCGGACTCACTTGCCCTTACGGCCGAATCTATGTATTTTCTTCCACGGAGGGACTTTAAAAAACACCTTATCCCCAATCTGAAACTCAATATCTTTCGATTCAAATTTGCATACGATTTCTGACGATCTGACTCTGCTTTCAGACTATCACGAATCACTTTCAGTTTCTGTTCGGTCTCTTTGATCAAATCAACCTCGTGAATCTTATTCTCACTAAGTTCAGCCCAGTACAAAGGTGTTCGGCATTTGCGACTGTATAAAGCTTCGTACGGTGCCATTTTTATACTCGATTGATAGCTGTTATTATACGTAAATTCAATCAATGGCAGGTATTGCTGCCACGTACCTTCAAACTCAAGAATGCAACATCTCAACATATCCTTGAGTATCTGTATAACTCGCTCAGATTGACCATCTGTCTGTGGATGAAAAGCAGTACTAAAGGCAGCTTTGTACCCAATGCATCTTGTAATTTCTTTTAAAAACGCGATGTAAATCTTGGATCTCTATCTGAAACAATGGATATAGGTACTCCGTGCAACCTCACAACCTAAGATATATATAGCTCAGCTAACTTATCAAGTGAATAATCCGTGTGTACAGGAATGAAATGACCCGACTTAGTTAGTCTATTAACAACTACCCAGATTGCATCTTTCTTACTTGGTGACAGAGGAAAACCTGAAGCAAAATCCATCGTGATTCTGTCCCATTTCCACTCGAGAATCATAATCGGTTGCAGTAACCCAGACGGTACTTGATGCTCAGCTTTGACTTACTAAAAGATTAAACATTTCGAAACAAATTCTGAAATATCATGTTTCATGCCATGCCACCAATAGAGTTGTTTCAAATCATTATACATTTTTGTGCTTCCTGGATAAATAGATAAACGACTAATATGTGTGTCATTCAAAATCATCTGAATCAACTCTAAATTTCTCAGAACACATAATCGACATCTGAATCTTAAACAGTTATCGAAATCAACTTGAAACTTTGAATCAGGGTTTGAATCATATTGAGCTCGTTCTGCTAATATTTCAATATCAACTTTCTGAGCTTTAGAAATCAGCTGCAAAAACAACGGTCTCGCTTTCAACTCAGCTGCAACTGAGCCGTTCTCAGATAGAGTTAACTGAGTATTCATTGCGCGTAGAGAAAACAAAGATTTTCGGCTTAATGCATCAGCAACGATATTTGCTTTTCCCGGATGATAATCAATTACTAACTCATAATCTTTTAGCAACTCTAACCATCTTCGTTGTCGCAAATTCAAATCTCTATGAGTCATTAGATATTTCAAACTCTTGTGATCAGAATACACATGACATTTCTCACTGAACGAATAACGGCGGCAAATCTTCAATGCAAACACAATGGTTGCTAACTCTAAATCGTGTGTCGGATAATTCTTTTCATGCGGTTTCAACTATATTGAGGCATAAGTTAGTACTTTACCTTCCTACATCAAAACACAACCCAGGCCATTCAACGATGCATCACTATAGATCACAAATTCTTTATTCAATTCTGGCTGTACTAACACTGGAGCTTCAGTCAATAGGGCTTTCAACTGATCAAAAATTTTCTGGCACTTCTCAGACCATTCAAATTTTACATCTTTCTGAAGCAATCTCGTCAAAGGAGTCGTAATCAACGAAAAGCCTTTCAAAAATCGTCTATAATAGCCTACGAGTCCCAGAAAGCTATGAACTTTAGATACATTTTTTGGAAGTTTCCGTTCCATTATTGCATAAATTTTGCTCGGATCAACTCTTATACCTATGCTGACACTATATGTCCCAGAAAACCAACTTCTCGTAACCAGAATTCACATTTATTGAACTTTACAAATTACTGTTTATCTCGCAAAGTCTCCAACATGATTCTCAAATGCTCGGCATGCTCAATTTCATCTCGTGAGTAAATCAATATGTCATCAATAAACACAACAACAAATCGATCCAAATACGGTCTGAAGATCTGATTCATTAGGTCCATAAAAACAGCAGGTGCATTCGTCAAACCAAATGGCATAACTAAAAATTCATAATGGTCGTACCGTGTTTTGAACGCAGTCTTCGACACATCTGATTCTTTGACTCGCAACTGATAATAACCAGATCTCAGATTGATATTTGAAAACACTGTAGCCCCTTTCAACTGAATGAACAGGTCATCAATTCACGGTAAAGGGTATTTGTTCTTGATCGTTACTTTGTTTAACTGTCTGTAATCAATACACATTCTTATTGACCCATCTTTCTTCTTTACAAACAATACCAGCGCACCCCAGGGCGAAAAACTTGGTCGTGTAAAACCTCTATCTGTTAATTCTTGCAACTGAGCCTTCAACTCTTTTAATTCGGTCGATGCCCTTTTCTACAGAGCTATTAATATCGATGTCGTTCCCGGCACCAATTCAGTGCAAAATTCAACCTTTCTGACTGGCGGGAAACCCGGTAATTCTTCTGGAAATACATCCGCAAACTCACAGACAACAGGTACAGATTCAATTTTGGAGTCTGACACCTTTATATCCAGTACATACGTAAGATATGTATCACAACCCTTTTTCACACATTTTTTAGCTTGCATAGACGATATCACAATTGGTAATTCATTCCAATTATCAGACTCAATCTGAAGAATTTCACCGTTCGGACATTTCAATTCTATGGTCTTCCGTCTACAGTTCACAACTGTATTATGCAATGTCAACCAATCCATACCCAGTATTACATCAAACTCATCAAATGGTAGAAGCATTAAATCAGCCGAAAAACAGTAACCCCGAGTCATCAAAGGACACTTCTTACAAAATTTATCAACTAGAACAGACTTGCCTAAGGGGTTCGATACTTTAATTACAAATTCTGTAGACTCGAAATGTAAACTCTTTTTAAACACTAAGTTCATGCATATGTAAGAATAGGTTGATCCAGGATCTATCAATGGAACTATATCAGTGTTGTAAAGAGAGAAAGTATCGGTAATCACATCTGGAGATGACGCCTCCTCTCGTGCACGGATAACATAAGCTTGAGCAGGTACTCGTGCCTTAGATCTCACAGCTGAATATCTTGTAACACTTCGATTTCCACTCATATTTCCCGTGTTTTAGACTGGTCGTCCTCTTGCAGTTGTATTACTCACTTTCACTGGTTGATCTTCTTCAGCTATAGGTTTCTTTGGACAGTCCCGGAGATAGTGATCCAACGATCCACATCTAAAACACGCTTCGCTCATCACTCTACATTCATCGTAATGGCGCCTATTACAATGCTTACACTCAGGTCCAACATTTCTAACACTGCCCACACTTGCAATCGACATCCTCTGAGGTTTAGAGGTGTACTGTCTGACCTCTCTATTTCAGATCAAAATCCCCGCAGAAGCATTAGAACGAGGATGATACCTCTAAATTTCTTTGATGCGGACTGATGAGACTTTCCCGCAAATCTTTTTCTAACATCACTGGCTTCAGAATCAACTTTTCTTTTCTCTTTACCAAGCTCTTCAGCTTTACAGGCTCGTTCAACCAGGACAACGAACTCTTTCAAATCAAGAATCCTGACTAGTAATCAGATATCTTCATTCAATCCGTCCTCGAATCTTTTACACAATATAACCTCGGTAGAAACACATTCACGAGCGTATTTGTTGAGGCGTACAAATTCTCGCTCATACTCAGTTACTATCATTCGACCTTATTTCAATTCAAGGAATTCTTTTAGTTTCTGATCGATGAACCGTTGGCTGATATATTTCTTTCTAAACTTAGATTGGAAGAATTCCCAAGTAACTCTTTCTCGCGGAACAACATATATCAGTGTATTCCACCACTGTTACGTTGTATCTCTCAACAAAGATATAGCATACTTCAAATATTTGTCAAATGTGCAGGAAAGTTCATCAAAAACCCTGATCGTGTTTTCAAGCCAGAACTCGGCTCTCTCAGCATTGTCACTAACTGTAGCTCAAAATTCTTCAGCCCTATATTTCCTTATCTTATCAACGGGATGTTTATTCAATGGTAACGGGTCTGTACCTTGAGGCATCACAGAGATCGATGGAGGAATAGGCGGGACTAGATTCAAAAGGCGCAGTCTCTTGAGCGGAAGCTGGCGCATTACTTTCAACGTCTTCGGTTACGGCTCGATTTGGATCCATTTATTATATAAAAGATAATTAAGAAGTTGTCAGGAGATATCACACTATCACAGTTTATACATGGAATGTATAGCTAGACTCATATATTCTACAGTAGTCCTAGAATCGACTAAATTGTAACTCTGATACCAATAAATGTAACACCCTTAACCCGTAACCATCGCCGGAATAGGTTAAAAGGCATTACCGGACTTTCAACTCAGTTCAGATTGGTAATTCATCAAACATTTAACAAATATCATTTCATTTCAGTAATTATCAATCATTCATATTCATAACATTGTTAAATCGAACATACCAAGCTTAATTCATACGTTTAGGACTGAATCGATAACATATAAAAGTTTTAAGAAAACTTAGAAAAATTTTTGAATAAGGCTCACGTGCCCGTGTACTCAAGCCGTGTGACATGAAATAGGCTTGGTTTAAGCCACTTTTCACACCCCAAAACACAAGTACCTAAACCATTCATATAGTACCAAATTCACATACAATATAAGCAACTGTAAACAACCATTTCAATGCACCTATATGCCATTTCAAAACCAATCATTTACATACTCAAATCAATACCATTTGTGCATTTAAACACATATCAAACTAATATGATTCAACCTCATACTTATCCTAATATCAAATAACATTCAAGCATTTTCTAATCACCAACTCATCACATACCAATATTATCATATGCATCAAATCCTTCATAAGCAAAATTGCCAAAACATATCGTCCTATACACATTTGACCATTATAACAACTAAGCCAAATCTCATGGCTTAAGAACATCAAAACAAATAACTAGACAATAAGCTAAAGTAACCAAAAACATATTCCCATAAACTAGCCTATACATGCCATGTTTACACAACTTCATAAAGTTCAAAAGTACCAAGAACTCGACTAGATAGTGTGATGCTTATCTCCAACGTCGTTCTAATTGAGCTAGCTAACGAACCTTTATAAAAAATGAAGAAATAAACTGAGTAAGCATTAAATCTTAGTAGGCCCCTATAATAGAATTAAACTTACAAATTGCATAATTTAAGCAATTTTATCAATATGTCCTACTTGAATATTCAAATGCCTATCACACTTACACCTCAATAGGTTAGAGTCTCAAATATGCATATAACCAATGTTTCATCCATGAACAATTCAATTTGGCATTCAACTCACATAACATTTCATTCATACATTTCATAAAATCTTGTTTCCAATTCCATACGTCCTCATAACACATATCATTTTTCATCTATACAATCGGTAACAGTATAATACCCGTTGAACCTAATGAAACATAGAAGGATAATCGGGCGATACACATTATGTGTATTAATCGATAATTTTTCAATTCATTATCATTTTTGCTCTTTCAAGCCATGATCGGTAAGCTTATTCCGAGCTGAAGAACGATAAGCTCTATCGAGCTGAAACGGTAAGCTTATAAGAGTTTATATATCGGTATGCTCATACGAGCTGTGGTGAGTTCGCAACAATTGCAGGAGCTAGACCAAAACGGTAACCCTAGTGACATGTCACTCGTATCCTACAATTTTCTATAGTTCAAACGGGGCTCGATATTACTCAATACATTTCAAATTAAGCAATTTAATATCGTTTATTTCAACCATTCAATTCACACATATATATACATATTCAATTCATACAATTGCAATTAAATGAAAGTTTGATTCTAATTATAAGAACTTACCTCGAGTCGCTCAGATGGAAATTATCGACTATTCGTCCACTTTTTCTTTTCCCCGATCTAATCCCAATCTTGACTTATCTTGATCTATATATTATCAAAATTAGCTTATTTAATCAAATATTTAATCAATTTAGTCCAAAACACACATTAGGGCTATTTTACACATTTGCCCCTAAACTTTCATATTTTTACAATTTAGTCCTTATCACATAAAATTGCAAATTCATGCAATTTAGTACAAACTCATACTTAACTGAATTTAATACATATTACTAACAGCCCATATTTTCAATTTATTCACACTTTTAACCACCACATTTCACATTTTATCAATTTAATCCCTTTTTTGCATTTTCATCAAAAATCACATTATAAAATTTGAAAATCTAACATCAAATATTCATATTTCACCATTAAACAACAAAGAACACATAAGCTCAACAATGGAAACTATCAAAATCTTTAATAGTTTTGAAATCGAGGACACGGGCTAGCTAGTGCTAGTTGTAACGATCACAAAAACATAGAAATCATTAAAAACGAGAAAAAAATCACTTACCAATTAAGCATTCAAAGTTGTCGAACCCTAGCTTCCAAAAATGGCTTTTCTTTCTTTGATATTCAGTTGAAAAAAAGAATGGAGGAAGATGACAATTTGTTTGGTTTTATTTATTATTACTTTAATTACTTAATTACCTAATTAACCTTTAAAATTAAACCAAATTTCAAAATTGCCAAGCCAATATCTTCCAGTAACTCATTTATGGAAAAATTACCATATAAGGACTTCCAATTTAAAGCCCTATAGCTATTTAATAGCTTTAAGTATTAGAACTCAACTTTTACATTTTACGTTATTTAGTCCTTTTTACTGAATTAAGCATTCAAACAGTAAAATTTCTTTATGAAACTTTCACCTAATGATTCTGTCATGCTGTAAACTTTAATATAATAATAAAATTAATATTTTAACTTCATATTTTGTGTCTTGAAACCACTATTCTGATTTAACCCAAAAACGGGCTATTACAGGTATTTTGGAAATTAAAACAATTTTTGAAAATAATGTTCAACAGACTTTCAATTTTGAAATAAGGACTGATTTGTAGAAGGGTCTAAATTATGAGTTTTTAAAATGCAATTAAACCAAAATTTAATTTTCATTATATTTTTCCCCTTTATCTTTATAAAACCCACGTTAGTCTCTTCTCTATATTTTTGTTTTACCGTCCATTGCATTCCAGAGCTCCTCTCATTAAATTTTCATTCCCAAACTTAATTTCTTAGATTTCTATCATTCCTCAAGCCATAAATCTCCATAGTATTTCAAGTAAAACATCTAGAAACACCATAGATTTCTCCATTGTTGAATTTTTGGGTTTTCGATTAAATGTTTGATTTTTTGTCAACCAAGGTAACGGTTCGATTCTTTATTAGTTTTTGATGTTATTTGATCCTTTAAATTGGATTTTTAGCCGTTAAATCGCATGTTTTAAATAAAAGTAAAAAATTGGGTCATTAATGGTAGATTTTGGGATTTTGGGCAAAAACGTGGTTTCAAAGTGTTTTTCAATTAGTTTCGACATGATTAGAAGGTTCCTAAACTTATTTTAAAGTTCAGTTGAAGATTTCCAACGTTTTAATGAATTTTCATGAAAATTACGATAAACATGTCGAAAATTTTGATATTATGAATTGGGTAGTTTTGTGTAGTTTAAAGGTTGAGAAACTGTCGTAAGTGAATAATTACATGAACGAAATTCATTTTAGGCAAAAATTTAATTATAGACCGAGATAATTAAAATTCAAGTTTGCTATGTCAAAGGTTTCGATTACATGAGAATTTAGCTTAGGCTTGTGTTTTTATTGTTTGAAGTGAGTCTTTGGCTGATTGTTGATTGTGTTTTTGTGTGATTTACCTTTTTGAAGATTCAAAATCGTTAGGACCTTCAATGAGTAAAGATAAAGGCAAGGAAAAGCTATGTAACACCCCTAACCTATATCCGTTGCAAGAATAGGGTTACGAAGCATTATTGTAAAATCGTAACTAAAAACATTTAATTCCAAACATTTCATAATTCATAATAATTCCATTCAAACACACGCATAACGTCCCTTATACGAGCCCTCAATGCCATAAGAACACATTTGAAATGAGTCGGGACTAAATCGAAAACATATAGAATTTTTAAGAAAATAGTTAAAAAGTTTCATACTGCAGGGGTCACATGGTCGTGTGACTCACATGGCCGTGTGGCCAGACCATATGACTCACAAGGCCAAGACACACGCCTGTGTGCTAAGCCATGTGGGCATTCAAAGTAAGGACACACAACCATGTCCCAGCCCGTGTAACTCTCTGACTTGGTCACACGGCCATGTCACATGCCTGTGTGCCAGGCTGTGTACCCCTCGAAATAGCCTCAAACACCCGTGTGTCAGGCCGTGTGCTAGGCCGTGTAACTGCCTAACTTGCTACCCTTTGTAACCTACAGAGGACACACAGTTGAGACACACGCCTGTGTGTCTGCCCGTGTGGACGAAAATAGGCCATTTTCTCACCCAACTTGTCATGTACCTACAACCAAAATTTCACATATATTCAAGCCATATCAAGGCACCAAAATCATGCATATTCTAGCTATTTAAACATGGCATAAGAACATACAACCAATATGCCCTTAGGCACCTCAAATGACAACATGAAAACATGTATAACCATGTACCCAATTTGGCCAAAATAATCACCTAACTTCTAAGCATAATTGCATCAATTCATATTATTGAATTTACTTACCAAAACATGCCAAATGGTGCAAATCATGTCATTCAACTACTAACATTAACATTCATAAATGTCATTCACAACCAAGTACCAATTCACCATATATTCAAACATACCAAACACTTATTAAAAATTAAGCATCATAACTACTTATAACCAAGCTAATTCACATAGCACACTTAAAGTATTCAATCATCATCATTTGACATGAAAAGAATTATACAATTTCTTCATATATATGTTCCAAAAAGGCTTACCTAATTAAGCACACAAGTTCAACTATTTTTACTAGAAATAAGCATAGCAAGTTACTTCCAATATTTACATCCTTACAAAATATTCATGTACTATAGACCCTTTCCTAATACATGCCATTTAAACTAACTAGTAAGAACCAAAATGACTACCGAGATGTTGATGATAGTGTGCGAGCTTCCTTGTCGATCCAATCAAAGCAACAATTCCAAAGGTACTACAAGAATAAATCAAACTAATAAGCATCAACAAGCTTAGTAAGTTCAATAAAAAATTTCCTTTAATAATTAACAAAAAATTATCCAATTAAATGCAACTTCCAATACACCGGCACACAACCTGTTAAGCACATAGCCCGAATAATCACCGGCACACAGCCTGCTAGGCACAAAGCCCGAATAATCACAAGCAAAAAGCCTACTAGGCACATAGCCCAAACAATCACCTGCTCATAGCCTGTAAGGCACAAAGCCCGAATAATCACCGGCATACAGCCTACTAGGTGCAAAGCCCGAATAATCACCGGCACAAAGCCTGCTAGGCACATAGCCCGAATAATGACCTAGTCACAGCCTGCTAGGCATAAAGCCTGAATAATCACCGACACACAGCCTGCTAGCCACACTTCCCAAACAATCACCAGCACAAAGCGTGCTAGGCACAAAGCCGAATAATCACTGTATTTCTATTTCGGTAAGCATAACTCAATAAAATCCATAATTCAACCAATAAAATAATAATATGGAATATTCAATAAGATTAATAGTAACCATATAACGAACTTACCTGGACTAAATCGCAGAAATTACAGAAGTTCAGGGACTACTCTACTAATTTTCGTTTTCCCCGAATATTTATGGGTTCTTGATCTATAATATAAATTCCCTAATTATTAGTATATATTTCATTTCAAATCCATTTTAAAATTAATAACCTTTTACTTTTGAATTTACACAACTACCCCAAACTTTTACAATTCTTGCAATTTAGTCCTTTAACTCGAAATTCATCAAATTAACTATTTTTCTCAAGTCAATAATCTATCCAAATATTCTAAGCCCTCAAACAGCCCCTATTAAACCTCAAATTCACTATCAAACCCTAATACTTTGACATATTCACAATTTAAACCAAAAATTGAGATTTAACAAAAATCTCTTTACAAATCCATCAACTAGCATAATATAGGCTTCAAATACATGATATTCATAAAAAACAATCAATATTCATCAATTTCAACTTCCACAATTTTTAACAAAATAAAAAACGAAGGTATGGGCTAGCTGGACCTAGTTGCAACGATATCAAAAACATAAATAATATAAGAAACATAATCAAAATGGACTTACATGTAAGAGACTACAATGGCTGAATCTTCAAGCTAGGTTTTTGGGTGTTTTTCGGCTATGGATAAAGCAAAATGAAGAAGAAACACATTTTGCAACATTTAATTTTGTTTTAATTTCACAAAATTTATAAAATTGCCATTAATACTAATATCTTTCAATTTCTTCTTTATAAAATAGCTCCATTATTGTCCACTATCTAAAATAAGGACTAATTTCCTTATTGGTCCTCCCACATTACTAATTAAACCATTTAATCATTTAATTGCATTATTTAATAAGTTTTACACCTTCTTCAATTTAGTCATTTTCTCCTAATTAACTATCTAAACTTTAATATTTCTAAACTAAATTTTAATACGACTCTAATAACTCTATAAATATTCTAAAAATAATATTTACAAGCCATCACGATGAAAATTTGTGGTCCCGAAACCACTGTTTCGTCACCACTAAAAATCAAGTTGTTACAAGCTAGTTTAAGCTTTTGTTAATTAGGTGAAAGTGTGACCAGTGAGTGTTTGGAATCACTACTTGTAGACACGTAGTGTTAATTGGGAGCTTAAGAATAGCCTAAACCCCTATTCTAAGTTCCAAGTGTAAGCTTTCTTGTCACTTTCATTTATTTTGGCAAAATGTGTGATTATGTGAATAATTGTGGATTGAGTATTATGATGCGATATTGTGATATGAGATGTATGTGATGGCTATTGTGAATTGTGTTGTGTGGTGGGCATGATATACATGCTAAATGATAATGATAATGATATGCTAATAATGCAAATATGCAGCGAAAGTGAGTGGAATTTCATTAAGTACATAGGTGTTGAATTGTGGAATATGATATTATTATGACATGTAATATGTGAGAATACTTGTATGTGATATATGATGTACTGATTTTAATGCACACATTTGTGGACGAATATGTGATGGCTCAATAAGCATTATTGTGACACTTAAAGTGCAATTAAATGTGAATAAGCATGCATTGTGTACAAGTTTGTGATGTAAATTGGTGAATATGAATAGAGGTGATGTGCATTAAATCAGTAATTAAATTTGAGTAATTGTGGATATTTTGGCCTGGTGATCTCTTGACCATTGGATATAGTTGGTATGACATAGGATTGTGAGTACTCTGTTAGAAAAACGGGTTTGAGAAACGCAGTGGAAAATAAATTTATGGAAAAACCAGAGTTTAAAAAAAAATTCAAAACAATATCTTGGTTGTGATATCTAAAGTAATAAATACTTAATCAAAATTGTACCTTTTCAATTCGTCTAGGATGAGCACTTCGACCAAGTAGTCTTCTCCGCTATCCTCAAGCTCATGTCTGCCGAGTGTGGGATAGCTTCAAATTAGAAAATTTTTCACAAAAATTACCAGTGGGGTAATTTTGAAATTTCTCTAAACTTTTAGGTCAAGTTGTAAATAAAAAAATATCTCTAGAAATTTTCTGGAATAATCTCTTCAGAGAAATTTCTCTCTACAACTTTCTCTTGAATTCAAGTGTGTGTAAATAATGACCCAAGACTCTCTTTATATAGGGAGAGATTAGACAGTTAAACTATGATTAAAATTAATCACTTTAATATTAAATTAATATAATATTTATTATATTAAATTTAATATTAAATCTTATTAAAATAATAGAATGTTTATCTACAAGATAAATATTTAATTTAATTTAATATTAAACTATTAAAATAATATTATTTTTTGAATAATTAATCTGAATCAAATTCTCTGGTAGCGTCCTAGTAGGAGTGTAACTCTTCCACTGCTCAACCACCGACAACCATCGGGACACTACCGTTGCAGCGATTAGCACCACTGTGTCTAGTGATACAAGTGTGACACCCTTACGACACTCCAAGCCGTTCCACAAGAAGTACCATGATTGAAAACTCCTTATTGTATACTCTTTACGAAAACAATTCATCCAACTGCTTTGTCCAATGACCTCGTCATGTGTGTGTTACCCTCATATGCTATCATTGATTTCTTTGAGTTAAATCCATTCACTCAATACAATCCTATTATATCTCATTGTCACCATTGTGTCTTCTTAATGATTAATATGATCACTATCAACAATTGACTGTGATAAATTGCTCGTTTGAGAACAAGCAACTCGTGGCCACGTTCTATATTTATCAATCCACACAATGCCAATGAGATGATATCAATAACTCTTTAATCGAGCTATGAATTCCACTGTTGCTAGTAAATTCATGCCATACACAAGTCATGTACCCAACATACCGGCTATGGGCTCGATCATCTTTAGAGTATAAGCCTCCACTTATATCAAAGTAAATGAGTTGCATATGCATGGTCATTGACTAACTCAGGATTTAGGTAAATCACACCATGAACATCACAAGTGAATTAATTCACAAACAAATTCAGGATTAATTTATCTTGAGTCTAGTCCAATGTATCATTCTACCAATGAATACATCTATGTCTCTACTCGTGGGGTCAACTACTCTGACAACCAAGATTAGCCATCTCCCCAATTGGAATTGTAGACGACATAATAATCCTTCTTAGTATTTGAATAAAATGATCACTTTCATTCTTTTACGGGATTACGAACTTATTTATATTATCTACTAAAGTAAGTTATATTTGTCACAATATAAACGTTCTTACAATGCCACTTATCTTCAGTTTGAACTTAGACAATCAATGAGCTAATATTTGTTTGTCACAATTTTGCTATGCATACAAAACATAAAAGACAGAAAATACAATAGACATAGTAGTGAAATGTGAAATTAACTTTATTTACTTATTCATATTTCAAATAAATAAAAAACATTTACATGTTTACTATAATATGGACACATTTCCCAACATACTCACCCTTGTGTTTTGTGATTTGGGCGAGGCCCCAGGATAGTTTGGAGAGATAATGGAATGTGAGCCAAGGTCTATTCACCTATATATGTTCAACTCTACGAGTCATTTGATGTGTTAGAGATCCGTGTATCCGATGTGTGGTGGTAGAGCTCACTTTTATTTTTCATAGCCTCAAGTGCCAAATTATCGTTTAAAGATGATCTTATATACTGTGATAATACGATGTGAGATGGATGCATAAACATGGGAATAATATGCTAAATGAGTTTATCTAAGTTTCATAAAAATTTTAGTACGTTCTCTTAGTAAATTGCGTATGTAATTATGGTTTGGTTAATTTTCATGTAACTTGTGAATGCATGTGAATAAATAGGCTAGACTTATTAAAGCATGTATACGTTGTTAGTCTTGACGACTTATTGTAAAATGAATTATTTGTATATAAGTTGAGTGTAGTTACACGTAAGAGTAAATGCTAGTTTTATGATTTAATGAAGCATGAATATGTTATTGTGACTTGGTTAGAGTATGGCTGTGAATGAGTTATAGCATGCTCTCGTTTGACCTTTGATGTTGTGTATACATTGTAGTTACTTCAATATTCACTGAGCTTGTTTAAGGTCACCCACTCTCTCTAACCATTGCACATATTTAGCATTTGCGGTGTGAGCGGTGTGAGGATACCAAGGAAGTGATCCAAGTTAGGCTTTAGTATTTGCGTAGATGGTATTAATATTATTATTTTTTAACTATGGGGATAAGGCAATGTAGTTAGACTTTAATTCATTATTATTGTGGTCCTCATGATATTTTATGGGCTTAGTTTTCTAGCACTTTTGATGGATGTCATAATTATTTAATTGATACTGTTTTGGTTTGAATATGTGCTATGTTGAAGTGCCATGAACTATATGTATGGTCAATGGACGTTGAATAATGTGGTAGAACTGTTGCATTATATAGCCATGATGTTTTGGATATTTTGTAGCTTAATATTACTAGGAACTATAGGCTTGGACATTGGTATGTTGATTCTTACTCGGACATGTTTTTGATATTTTGAACTATTATTATAGTCGTTTTGACGATTGTTTGATGTGGATAAAGATGCATGCTGCATGGATTTAAGTTAGATTGGACTAATTGCTTTAATATGTTGTATTTTTGCTGTCTGGAATAGAGGTACCGATATTCGGGTTTTAAAAACGATACCTCCATGATTTTCGAAAGTGCATGAAGTCAAAATGGTTCTTTGGTATTGATACCATATCACGAGTATCGATATACTTGGGGTAAATAATCGATACTTTACGAAATGTACCGATAATTTTTGAGATTTTTTAAGCGAGAAACAAAATGTTGTTTTGATATCGATTTTCCAAGCGGTATCAATATCATATAAGAAAATTATCGATACCCTAGTTTCAGTATCAATACCTATGTGAATTGTATTGAAATTATGGTAAATGATTCATATGTATGTTGTAATTGCGTAAGAAGCTCGATTGACGTTTGTATGACTTAATTTAACGCTGCTTTGAGTATTCATGACTTAAGAAATCTATCTATATGTAAGATTAATAATGTGACATTAATCGCATGTTCTATGAGATGTTTGGCTATGATTGTTGATGAGACGGTGGTGTGGCATTCTATTACTCAGGCTTGGCGACTAGGCCGTGTGTAAGGTTACATAAATGGATAAAGAAAATCGAGAAAATTGCATGACATGTCACCACGTTGTGACGTGGAATTTGCGTCTTCAGGATGAGGTGGCGTTACGTCGTTAGGACAACGGTCTTCTTCTTGTCATGACGTCAGCAGCTTGTTAAGACGATAAGCTCCTCCTCGTTGTGATGTCACTCTCTGTTTGTGTGTAACGCCCCAAAATTTTAATTTTGGGTATTGTGACTGTGTGACACAAAATATCTATCTGCTTTAGTGGTTATGTGTTCTGGGTATGTTTGGGAGGTCCCAAGTTCAAGCCAGGACTTGGGCAAATCTTTGGTCAGTAGGCTTTTAAGTAAGAGTTGGCAAATAATTAACAGAATGGGTCTACTGGTTTGGTGGATAAGTGGAGTGTTGGTGTAAAGGAGGTCCTGTGTTCGAATCTTAGCGTGGGCATTATTTTTGCTCGTGTGTCCAGGAGAGTTTGAGATCGACTAAAAATCTAAGTAGTTGATTTAGTGGGGAGTTTGATGGAGAGAAATAAGGGATTGGGGTGGTTATCAAATATTCTATTCATTTTTTTTTCCTTTTTTTTTACTTTCCCCAAAATCCCTCCACCCTCTTGCCTTTTTTCTCTTCATTGCTGCCGAATTTCTTCTCTTTCACCCTTCATCTTCTTGATTTTTCTTTTCCTACTCTACCTCGTGTCACTCCACGTTTGTTTGTGATCGTTCGGTAAGTTTTAGATAAGTAATTTGTCTCTATTTGTTAACTTTCTTCTGAAGTGCTTTGTTTATGCCAATTAGGGGAGGATTCAAGGGCTCGTAATCACCAATCGGAGTCTTAGTTTGTGCGGGAATTACTGTTCATCGGTTGAAGGTAAGGTTTAGTCTCTTATGGGTGAAAACCTCGATACGAGTTCAATTTGGGATCACATTATGTGAGATTAAATTAGTGTTATTTTTTCAATTATAGGCTTTGGAGTGCTCGAAGACTGTTTTAGCATCAAACGAAACCAGGTGTGTACCCGAAACGTAGAAAATAGGATTTGGCGAAAAGTTGAAATTGCTTGCTGTTTGGACAGCAGCAGTAGGCTAATTTTGAAAAATCACCATAAATTGTGGAAATCGAATTAGATGATGAAAAAAGTATAGAATTAAATCTTATTGAGTCTAGTTTCTCATAGAAGAAACGGTGTAAGTAATGGAATTGTAAATTGTGAGATATAATAAGTTTTGTGAGACAAGGTCAGAATGAATAAGTGTCCCCCTGTTCTGACTTTTGAAAATCATCAGACATTGGAGAAAAATAATTAGGGGTTAAAATTTACATTTTTAAATTATCAATGGGTCTATTTTCAATATAAATAAGTGGTAACAACATCCAAATTTTGTACTAAGAGATAATTAATTTTTAGCAAAGAAAGGTCGAAGCTGTCAGACAGCAGAACAAGGATAAAATTGAAGATTTTATTGTACTTATTGGTAGAACTAAAAATTCTAAAAATTTTATGGTATAAAGGTATTTGATTTTAGTTTCAAAGACATCAAGTGGACCTTAATTTGGAATTTTGTAGCTCAAGATATAAATAATTTAGTAACAGTGACTCAAGTAGACATCTTTGAAGGAACATATAAGTAAATAGTGAAAACATATATGAATATTTAGCTAGCACGGGTTACATTAAAAATGGACCACGTGGCCAAGGCCACTTTGGGCCGAGTAGGCCACACGGGCAGACCACATGGGCATATGAGCCCATTTTCACTGAATTGATTGCTAAGGTTGCACAGGTCGCCCAAGTCGACTATGAACCTACTGTAGGGTTGGTAAGCATCACTTAGACCCCTAATTGTACGAACTGACTATTTGATTTATATATGCATTGAGCATGACGATAGTATGCTTGTATACTGAACTGGTTATATGTACTAATGTCCTAAGATAGCATGTCATGACTTGTATGTTACATTGCATGGGGTTGGGTTAATTATATTTGGAGGAAGCGTACTGAAAGGCTCTTAAGCCTAACATACTGGCAGCTTAGCTGCAAATTATTGTTTTGTGTCGTATTCGGTATTACCTGGAGTGTAGGGATGGGTGGGTTGATTTGATCCCCACATGGAGTGTAGGGTTGGACGGAGATGGTGTATAGAGGCTAGTTGGGTAGGACTTTGTTACTGAATACTATATGGCTGCTGCTGATATTGTGATGGGCTAAGGCCCTACTGCACATTTGATACTGTACTGAGATGGGTTAAAGTCCAAACTGCTACTGATATTGAAAAAGGGCTTAGGCCTAAGACTGCTTTAACTGTGCACTGTGATTTGCTATTGTTTGTTTTCTGTGGGATTACACACTGAGTTTTCGTAAACTCACCCCTTTTGTTTAAATGTGCACAGGTAATCCCCAGATCTAGACTGATCGGTGCAGCAGAGGACTTGGCGGTGACCACGATTTTGGACTTTCATGGTTTTTAACCCATATTTACGATAATTGGTTTTATTTATATTCTATTTTTACTGGCTAAGTTTTTGGGTTGTAATTGGACTTTCAAACTTTGGTTTTGGGTTTTAATTATCTTTACCTTATGGATTACAACTGCTAGTAGTAGGAAACCTCGGTTTTCAAAAGAAAAAAATGTTTTTCCTAAACGCACGATTGTTAAAACTGTTTTAAAAGCTTCCGCAAAATGAATAACTTTTTGAAACTATTGATTAAATGAGCAACATAATTTTGGAACTAATAAGATATTAAGATAAGGAATTCAATGGAAATGGTTTTAACGCGATGACACGGTTTTCAAACACCCTATCATGTGACATCGCTAGATCAGGCCATAACGTCTGGGCTGGGTTTGGGTTGTTACATTGTGTCCTGGTTTGACCGACATGCGAGACATACTCCACAGAACAATTGTTCAATAGTATGATTAAGGATACAACCCGTGGTTCCATCAAACAACACTACAAATGCATTATTCATTGCATCTGCAACCGCAATAGTAATTTGGTTTGTATTTGCGAATATCTAATATAATTGTTTTTAGTAATAATTAAGTTGGCATAATCTTTACAAGTAATACCTAACATAACTATTTAAATTGTAATACCTAAAAAATACACTAGGATTTTTAAAATCAGAAGAATACAAGACATAAATGAATACAAGGCAGCCAAACATCAATGGATCAAAAATCACAAAAGATATATATATATATAATCTAACCAAAAATAAGACCAAATCTTTGTGTAGATCTTATGTTACTAAACCCTATATTGTTTAGCTCAGAGAAAAAGTATTGTTGATTTTGTATGTTGTACAAATTATTGTAGTATAAAAACCCCTTTTCAAGTGGTTACAGGTTTTCAATTCTTAAAATGGATTGCAATATTTTAACTATAAATATATAATCCCATAACCATTTAATGTTTCAATGTTCTAAATCAATGCCAGCCATAATCAACAATATGGCATAGGTGAATTTGAAATCCAATACAAACCACTAATTTTCCAACATAATCGATTAAATCATATATGAAAAAACAAGCCCGTCATCCGAAGCAATCAATCACTCCCCAATAGCTTTAATTGAATGAATCAAGAGAACAATATGATTCGTATAAGGCACTAAAGTTTGAAATGTCACTAACCGAAGCAGTTTCACTATATGAAAACAATATTCTGAAATAAAATAGAGAATGAAAATATATAAAATATTTTTAGGATTCCAAATATTAAATTTGAAAAAAAAAAAACTAATTATTCTAGTTATAGAATAATGTATTAGGATAAATTGTAAAAAAATTCAATAAAAATAAAATCTGAAATACTTAAAGAATAAAAAGTACAAAGATTTCATGTGTGAAAGGAAAGATTGTTGTATTAAATTATTAAGTATGACACCTTGTAAATTTCTTTTGAAATGTTGAAATTGTATGGTTTCTTTATGTAGATAATGAAAGATGGATTTCAATGAAAAAAATATGACTAGAAAGTTATGATTTTTATATTATATATAGTTATATTTTTTATGTTAAAATTAAGAAATTTTGATTTTTTTTAAAATTTTTTATTAACTTATGATTCTTTAACTTTGAAATTCAAGATAAATTAGAAAAATTAATTTGCAGTAATCAATATTATAGGTTTTGATCATATTTGTTCTTTTTAAAAGAATGTCTAGAACTGCCCGTAACCCTTCCCCAACCAATAAATAGGAGGATAATGCATTTTAGTGCATTCGAACTAACGTCCTCCTTTATTGACAATAATATTTATACCAATCAAACTGAAACTTAACCGACAGTTATATAAATTTATTAAATACATTATTTTCAAACTATAAATTTTATCTTATTAAATACTAATGATTTGTTTTTGGTTTAATAATACCGATGGTTTAACCTACTTTTTGTTTGCAATGGAACTCCAAATAAATTATTACGACTTTGTAGCATCCCTATATTTAAATTAAATAATGATGATTTAATATCTTTATGTATTTAAAAAAATACTTATTTTAAAGTCAAATTTTCATAATGTAATTAAATAATTTTTTAAAAATAACTATCGAAAAAATATTTTATTTCTATAAAAATTTTAATTATGTGATTTGTTGTAATTTAAATAAAAAAATAAAAAAATAGTTTTTAAAACTATTTTGTAATAATTTTTATTTATATTCTTTTTTATAAATATAATTTTTCTTATGAATTAAAAAATAGTAATTAAATGAAAAAAATTAGAGAACGCCATTTGTTGCATATATAGCCTATATACCTTGTTATATTATATATATGTGATATGAAAATTAATTAAAATGATATTTTGAAGCTTAAATTTTTAATTTTATAATTGGACGTTAGGTTTATGCCTTTAGCCTTGGCTAAGTTGCAACATCAACCCCATGAGTTGCATCCTCTTAAGCTATTTAGCAAAGTCTTTTCTTACATCAAAAAATACTCTAGTTACATTCGAATATAAAAATCAAAGTATAATACTATTTAAACTATATTTTGATTAAGATTGCGCGAGTAAAATTTTTGAATAGAATTATAACGAGAAATTACGAATTTTGAGTTTTAATTCAAGTTTAAATCATATTGGGTTCGATTTTAAAGCTTAATTTTGATTATACGCGAGTCCGATATTGTATTTATTAGGTTTTATATTTTTTATTTATTTATTCCAAAATTTAGGAGTTTTTTAGTAATTTCAATTATTTAAAACTTTTATGTTTCTTAGTCAACTAGAAATATTAGTTTCATTAGAACTACTTCTTTATTTAGATTAATTGGAGTTTCATTCAACTTAGGAGTTCTATTTTGATGTAATTAGTTAGCCTATATGAAGGAATTTTCATTATTCATTAGATATGATGTTTGATTATTTGATTTAATACAACTCTTTAAGTTTCTTTCTTTGCAAGATATCTTTCTTGTAATATTTAGACGGTGTTTTCATCTTGGTTTCTTCAAGAACTGTCGAATTATACTCTTTATCCTCCAAGTTACTAGGGCTCAACTTTAGGGGGTTGGTTAAAACCATTTGTGAAGCTTGTTGAAGATTCTTCTTCAAAAGGTTTCATCGGGGATCGCCTTTTCGTCTTCTTCCATTCAATATTTATCATCTTACCCATATCTTTATCTATCTTAATTATGCCCATTAGAATCTTTTTCTAATTCTTCATCTTCTTGTTTAATTTTAGGTTACTTGGTTTCCAAGACAGGAGTTTTTCTTGTTTGATTCGGTTTCCCCTCATTCCAAATAACTCAAATCTCGATCCTATCCCAGGTGCCCACTACTATTCTTATCATTTGTTATCACTCCGTAACCACCCAACACAAACTCAGAACCAAACTAACCCATACAATCCCAATTGACCTACAAACACACTAGTCAAACCACCCAAATTTATACCCAACAAATCAAATCCTACAAGTTCATAAATCAAAATAAAAAAAGGATAAAATATAAAAGCAACAACAAAAATCCATCTTTTCAACTTTGAAGTAAACCTTGCAAAAAAGATAAAGAATACGAAAAAGCAAAGATGAAAGAGAATTACACATCCCTTATTTCGGGTTTGATAGTTTGAAAGGCTTTGAGTGTTTTATTCAATGATCCCAATAGTGAATAGCTTGTTTAAGAGAAGAGCAAGGCTTGACTGGGAAAATAGACTCATTGGATGGTTATTGACGGAGACAAGGTCTAAGATAGCTCAATTTTTATGTTTTGATTTTGGGCCTTTTGAGGATCTTTTCGAGAAATATAATTCTATAACTAAGAAGAGGAGATTACAAGGAGCATTTTGGTTGTAAAGTTGATTGGAAATGCTAGGATAATGACATTAAAGGGGATAATCGGTGGAGACAAAAGAGAGAGGGGCATCATTTTGGGACTAAAGAAAAAAAATAATTTAGAATATTTTCAAAATATTACTCCCATTTCGATAATATTAGTAACCAAATTGTAAATTTTCATAGTTAGATGACGAAAAAGAAAGCTTATTAATAGTTAAGTGACCAATGATATAGTTTACCCATTACATTTTCTACTAGTTTGCCTTTTGTCCACCCTTTTCAAGACCTCACAATGTGTTTCTTTGTAGGTATTTTTTCATTAATTCATCATCCTAATGGATACTATGCATTCATAACATAAATTTCTTATGGTTTAAGGTTAAAGTTAACCAAAATTATAAATAAATAAATAAACAAGGGTGAAGTTATCATAAACATTCCAGATGGAATGTTATATTACCTAAGAAAGAGTTAGTATTGAGATTATCTCCACATTACAAAATCTTAGAACTATTGGTAATATTATATTATTGACCCAAGGTAATCTTCTTGATCTAAACATGAGAATGTGATTTCAAAATATAAGATTAACACCAGTAATGTTACATTTTCCAAATAAAGCGCACTAAAATCTCCTTCTTGAATTTTGTAAATAAAGGAAATAAGTGATAGGAAAGCTTTTTCGTTTTTGGGATTCAATCTTGGTCAACTTCGAAATAGTCAAACACTTAAACTGACTAATGACTAAAAGGGAGCGATAGAAAGAAAACACAAAAGTAGGTTTTTTTCATATATATCAAATGAAACCAAATATTAGTGAAATAGATTAAGTCCAAGAAAATAAGTAGAAGCCAACATTTAAAGGAACTAACTTCCATAAAAGTCAACTCCTTTAAGTTTGACTTTAAAGTCAGTTCCTCTCGGTGCCAACTTACTTATTCCTTTTTTTCTAGCTTTTGTGATTTTCATGTAACTTCCTGTGATACAATGTAACACCCCTCACCCCACTCAATCGTCAGATCCGAGTTACAGGTTGCTACAGTTGTTGTCGGAGAAACTACAGATGAAAACATCGAAAATAATTCATTTAAACATACAAACATTTCACAATTACAGTCATTGCAAGAAAATTAGACTTTTTGAGATTCAATCAAGCTTATCAGGACTTGATTGCTAATTCGAACGTGAAATAAGGCCAAATTGTATGTAACACCCCTATACCCGGTTCGACCCAAGGAACCTAATATAGGAATATTACATTTGGTGCCAAAGTGATTTTGGCTAATCACTAATATATTTGAACATTAAAAAAAACAAATTTTTATAACTTATATTTTAGTCCCTAGTACTTGGAACACACTTGATCTTCCTAAGCACATGCCATTCCATTCAAAATTTTGAAACATACCCTCTTGGCACTTGGAGATGTGATGAGATGGATTCTCACAACCTCAATTACAACACTTCAAAATCACTGTACCTAATCTGCGCACGAAAAATAAAATCGTACGTTGAGTAAAAACTCAGTGGTATTTCTATAATCTGAATATTTAAAGACAATATAATATAATAGGCAAAATTAAATTATAAGGACATATTAATGTCTAGTATCATGACTATCATTTTTTTATTAAACAATATCCTAATTCACACAATTGCTATAAAAATGGTTATTCACATATCAAACTATATTTATTCATACAATGGCATTAGTCATGCAATACTCAATTCATGAATACATCATTATATACCATACTCAATTTTCATCACTTGCTATATAATATTTTTCCATAATTTGTTCACATATCAATTAAGCAATGGCACTATCCATTTCATATTTATTTTATAAGTATATAACTCATGTATTCCATGTATTTACAATATATTTCACATTTTATTTTCAATTTAGCACCCAGTGCCTCATCAAATAATTTGAAGTAATAATTTGGCACCCAGTGCCTCATCGAATTAATCCAAAGTAATAAATTGACGCCCAGTGTCTCATCGACTCAAAGTCAAAGAAATCCCTGAACTCTTCCAATCTTATGGCATGCCATCTATATACGGCTCTGCTTGATACAATTAATAGGTTTTAATTTCACAAATTAAAAAAAATCAATATCGAATATCAATTTTTCACATAATCACATATACATATAAATTCAATTCAATATCAAAAAGCCAAATACTCACCTCAATCACTTGCCATAAGCATTAAATCAAAAGACAACAATTAATAATTAGATTCAGATTATAGAAATACAAACTAGAAATTCCAAGCTATTCCTCGTCGACTTTATCTTTTCCCTTTTTAGTCGAGGATTCTAGTACGACGTTAGCTACGAAATTAAAACAATTAAAATTCATCAATACAATACAATTCAATCTCATTTTTCATATTTCAATTTTTACTCAATATTTGCCTAAATTTCAATTTAGCCCCTAAACCAAGACTAACTTTATTTCTTCACAATTAATCTTATATTTTCATACAAATTCTACTTTAAACTAAATTTAACTCCATATTTTCACTAAAATCCCTAAATTTTGAATTTTCACAATTTAGTCCCTAATACTCAAAATTTACAATTTATTTTACAATTCAATCCTTTTTCATTTCTAACTTAAAAATCTATCAATTTAGTCCCTAGTACTAAAATTATTCATCATAGACAACACTTAAAAACTCAATAATTTCTAAAATTTCGGCATAGGTCGAGTAGTATTTAACACCGGGATTCCAAAAATATAAAAATTACAAGAAAAATGGACTAAATTGACTAGCCAATTGAACTTGGAAACTTTGAAACCCTTGCTATGGCTTCCTTCTTTCTCTTTTTCTTTTTCTTTCTATTTTGTTTAACCTTCTGCCTTTCTTTTTGTTTCTTTTATTTATTATATCTACTTATTATAATATATAATAAATATATATACTTAATAATTAAGATATAATATTATAATATTATAATATATATTTTTTAACTTTAAGTTTTATAAATATCTATCTTATGCCGCCTCATTTATAAGTAATCGCATAATTTCTTATTTAGTCCCTTTAATTTTTCTTTAATCTATAATTCAACTTTCACCCTTTAAGCAATTTAGTCCTTATACCTAATTACTCTTAATTCATGCAAATTCACCTAACCAAAACCTAATTAACTACACAACTAGCTTCGTAAATATTTTTAATAAATATTTACGATTCCAATTTATGGAAACAGAGTCTCGGGAATACACTTTCTGACATCCCTGACTATCGGGATCATTACATTGTATAATTTCAAAACTTTGAAATAGGTATTGGTACCCTTGAAAAGTACCAATACCAAAACTAGCTTCGATGTTTGGAAAATTCATATTTAAATCACAATTATCGATACTTGACTTATTGTACTGACACTTTAAGTATTGATACCAAGTTCTCGTATCGATACCATTTTACTATTATGCTTATTTTGCAAATACTAGTCAAAGTATAAATCTATCGATACCCTTGTGAAGTATCAATCCCTGATCTAGGGTATCGATACTTTAGTCTAGTATCGATACCATCTTAGCATTCTGTTTGTTGAAAAACTATTTGAAAAGTGTCAAGTATCGATACCTTCACATAGGGTATCGGTACTTTAGAGCCAAAGTGTCAAAAACTCCCATTTTAGTCCCCTTTCATGCCCAAGCAAAAACATAAACATTTGGTACATTGAAGCACTTTAGTAACCTACATTAAGACCACTCCAAACACTAATCCATCATTTAACATATATCAAAATCATTCGAATCAACTTGCCTTAATTTGGCACCAAAATACCTCAACATCTTAATATAAGTATAAATTACATATAATTCTTTCATTCATTCAAAATAATATATAATGTTGTGCCATTTTCATATTCAATTCATACCAATGCACCATCAAATAAGCTATGCCATATAACTACCAAATTTTCCATTCAAGTAATACATGTATTATTTAGCAATCTACCATCATATTCACATTCTCATATAAGCATTACCAATTCAAAATTCAACATTCAAAAAGATTCAAACTAAGACTACCATTCAAAATAACATTTATTAACCCTATATACATACCACATAACTGAACATAAAACAATCAAAGGCTACCGAATCAAAGGTTGGATAGTGTGAGCTTCTAGACGATCTGATTGACACGTTCCGTAAGCTGTCAACTACAGAAAAAGAAAACAACAACAAAGTAAGCATTTCAGAAACTTAGTAAGTTCATAGGCATTTAATAATGACTTACCTCACTTTACATATAAATACAATAAGTAATTCAACTTGATAGATATGCCTAATCACGGTAACACAATTCAACAAGGTGTGTTTATCATATAACATATCTTATAGCCACGTAACATTTGACATACCAATCCAGTATTATTCACATGAAGTTAACAATCCAATTCCATTTTCAATATCTATTCAACGTTTAACAATCTATACCTAATATCATTTCATTTCGTTTTCGTTTTCTCACCTTCCATTTACCAAATAATTTGAAGTGTTGAACATAGAGCATTAAACTACTAAACAGTTAATAGAGTAATCAATAATTCAATTTCATTACAAGTTCGATTCACATTTTATCGATCTCAATATCATCAATTCATAAAACAATATATCATTTCATACATAGCATAGCATGATTTGTCTCAATTTCAAGTCAATTTCATAATTTCACCAAGTTTCCCTATTTTCAATTTAGTCCTCTATCGCGATAATAAATCAAGTTCATACCAATATGATTCGATCAGTCATAATCAGCAATCAATTTATTAGTTATCTTAAATTTATTTTCATTGCATTCAATTTATCATTTCTTTATGATTTAGTCTATATCTCACCTTTTGTACCGAATTGCAAACAATTCAAATTACTATCTAATATACACCAATTCATAGTGAAATTATATAAAAATTTAAATAGAATCATACCATATAGAGTTACCTGGTTAAATCGACAACAACCAACACATCGAGGACTAATCCATAATTTTGCCTTTTCCTCAATTATCCTCCGATTGATTAAAATCCCGATTTATATGATAATTCATTTCAATTTCTCAATTCTAAGCATCTTATAACAGCCTATTTTAAAAATAAGTCAGTTCAATTTCAGTTTTTGAATGTTCCCTAAAGTTTTATATTTTATTCAATTTAGTCCCTAAAATTGAAATCACCGTAAATTTCAAATTTGAACATCGATTTCATAACCGATCTCGATTTTATCCTTCTACATCCCTTATTATCTATAATTACAAAAATTTAACATCAATTTCAAATTTTTACACTTTAGTCCCTATGTTCAAAAACTAGCAATTAAACTTTACAAATTAGTCCTTTTTCATTTCTAATCTTAAAATCTAACAAATTAACTCCAATTTCATCAAGTATTCAACAATGGAAACTTTTGAAAACATTAAAAATTTTACAAATTGGTACACAGGCTAGCTTAATCAAGCTCCTAGTACCTCAAAAACATAAAAATTACAAGAAACAGACTTGTGTACTTACCAATTTAAATGGCTAAAATGATTGAACATAAAAAAAATGGGTTATTAGGTTTCTTTTTGTTCATATGGTGGAGGAGAAAAGAAAATAAAGATGACAACATTTGTTTTATTATTTATACTTACATTAACATTAATTAAATTAGTTTAATTAACAAAAATCATATTTTATTCACTTAATATATTAATATCATAATATAATTCAAAGTTAGTGGCTTCCACCACAAAATCCCACTACCCAATAATAATAAAAGGTCCAATTGCTCAATTGGTCCTTTAGTAAATTAAAAATCCATAACAATTAACTTTTACCACTTTTACAATTTAATCATTTTACCTTAATTAACTATCTAAATGACAAAATTAATGGACTAAACTTAATTAACCTCTATACTAATCTCATAAATATCAAATCATAATATTTATGGACTCGATCATCGAAAATCTAGTTCCAAAATTGTCATTTCTAACACCACTGAAAAACGGGCTGTTACATACAAGAAGTTTTCCCGTGATTTTTATGCATACAATAGATATGTTTCACTTGATTATTTTATCAACTTTAAGCATGTGCATAGTGCAAGCTTTTAGCATGTGTAGAAAAGAAGGGGTAATTGCTTTGCAAATAGAAACTCTGGTTAAAATAGTGATCGAAACTGTGGCCACAACTTCAACCATAAAATCAAAAGTGCAAAAATGTAAAGATGAACACCGAAATTATTTACGCAATTCAACCTCAGTCTACGTCTGCGGCGCCTTGCCTAGTGCAATGAACCACTATCTTTCTCACAGTACAAATAATTATTTAAGTCTTAACATCAGTGTAACTCTCACTAATTTAGTGACCTTACCATTGTACAAAAATAATGCACACATAAAATGTTTCAAACTTGAACAAATTTGTGCTCTCTTTATCTCTCATTTTTTCGGTTATCTTTTAACCTAGATAAAACTTAAGTTTATATACTACTTAAGTTTTTCTTAGATAAGTTTCATATTCTAATCACTCTTCTATAAAGTAAAGCTAAAAATAAGCATAGGATAATAATTCCATAAGAGTCTCATTGTAATTCAATGAATCACATATAGAAAAGTGACATTACTTGTTCCATAAGTAACCAATCTTCAAGTCTTCAATTTCAACTCAATTGGTTTTCATGTTTTGATATCTAACTCGTCCAAGTATCTTCAAAACAGATAGCCCAATGCTTTTGTTCTAAAATATGCCAACTTTGAAAATAGGCAAGTATGGCAATGAAACAATGCCTCAAGTTATGGCCATTGTTTCTACCACAAAAACAACCACAAAATTTTCCCTTGCCTTCAAAACTGTCAATAATCTCCCTCTTTGGAAATTCTTAAACAAAACATATACAGAAAAAATAAAATAACTATAGTTACACATTCTCCCCTAAAGGACCTTCTCCTCAATCAAAAAATCTTTGTCTACTTCATCTCAAAGTAATTTAACCATACATGAAGATAATAACACAATAAAAACAAAAATATAAGTTTGTTAATGTTATCCAAAACATGTAAGGGCAAGAGAAAAAATTACTGGATTGAGTGAATCGCCAAACTGTATTGACAAGAATTAGAATCCTAAGTTTGTGGTTATCGTTGCCCAAAAAGATGTGGTTATTGTTACTAAAAAAATTTCATATTGCATTATACTCACTCACGATTACAATTTTTAGTTCAATGATTGCAAAGGGATCATTGAAGCTGCCTAGCCAAGATATCCAACTTCAAGGCCAATAGTTTACTATTGCATGCTTTGAAGTCCTTGATCTATCTTTTATTGGCAGCAATCTCATCGAAAAGCAACTTGAGGAGCCTCTGACCAATAGTAGCTAATGTTCTTGAGAAACCAAGAACTATACTAGAATCTGTGTATAACACCTCTCACCCAACTTGATCACTGGGTCTGAGTTACAGGATGCTAAAATCGTTGCTGAAGCAACTATGGTCGAATAACTGTAAACGGAAAAATATATAGGATTTTTCCTATGTAATTTATCACCTTTTTACTTAAATTCATTGTTAAAACTAAGTAATTGTTTAATAAATTAATGAAATATGTGAAAATATGAAATTAGGACATAGAAATTATTAAAATGTGATTTTATGCTTTATTATATAGTTTTCATGCAATAAATGGCTTATTTTATATTAATTTGAATATATTATATTTTTTAAGACATAAAGTAGGTCATGCATGATTAAATTAAATAATAAAATATAAAATTATATTTAATAATTCATTTTAAAATATTTCATTAATAATTTGGGTTTTAATTAATTAATTAAATTGGATAAATTTTATTCTTTGGTCCTCTAACTTGTTGATTTATTTTGGACAGGTCTGATAGCTTTGCTGATTTACAAAACCGTCCAAATTAGAGACCAAGTCAACCCAAAATTTGGCTGCACATGGTTGTCTATTTAAACCATTCTTTGGTTTAATTACATAAGGTCCATGAAAAGTTGAAGAAATTAGAGATTTACATGAAGATTTGCACTTGACCGAGTCTCAGTCCTGAGTTGTTCTGGCACTAAAATTGACCAAAAATAAAGGAAAATAAGGTCAACCTGCTTAATTTATGGCCGCCCACCCATGGAAGATTCTTCAAAAGATGAAAACTTTGATTTTTAGTAAAATATCCCCCTCTCATCACCTATAAATAAGACCCTCTCATTCCTTCATTCATCATCCCTCATGCATCATTCTCTCGTCTCTCCAAATTCTCTTAGCCTTTTCTATTCACACTTCTAGCATTATCTCTTCATAGAGATTTTTGCAATTTAAGCCTCTTAAAGAGCCCTTAGTCGGCCACCTTAGAGAGCCATCAGCAAAGGAGCAAAGTAAAGGAACGAAGGAGCCTCATCAGTCAGAATTTTGGGTGACAGCCACTCTGAATTGGGTTTAATCGTTATTTTCTTTAATTTAATATAAAGATGTTTTCTATGTATTCTTTATTCTTGTTTACAACAATGATAGCTTAATTGATAGGAAATTAAGTTTGCTTAATTGATAGGAAATTATGTTGAATGAAGAATGTTATCTATGGCTGTGACATACATGCAAACTATGATTCATGTTGGCATATTTTGAAGCTTAGTATAATCTTAAGGAATGTTTGCATATGAATTACTTGTTAATTAAGAAGATCGATAAGCATGAAGTTATTAATACATGATTATGGGACAAAGATTAATATTGCTTACACAATTAGCAATTTTGCCTTAGCAAGGCCTTTTGTTGTCCATAAATATTACTCGGGACGAGCAATGATTTTAAGTTTGGAGGTGTGTAAATGGAAAAATATATAGAATTTTTCCTATGTAATTTATCACCTTTTTACTTAAATTCGTTGTTAAAACTAAGTAATTGTTTAATAAATTAATGAAATATGTGAAAATATGAAATTAGGACATAGAAATTATTAAAATGTGATTTTATGCTTTATTATATAATTTCCATGCAATAAATGGCTTATTTTATATTAATTTGAATATATTATATTTTTTAACACATAAAGTGGGTCATGCATGATTAAATTAAATAATAAAATATAAAATTATATTTAATAATTCATTTTAAAATATTTCATTAACAATTTAGATTTTAATTAATTAATTAAATTGGATAAATTTTATTCTTTGGTCCTCTAACTTGTTGATTTATTTTGGATAGGTCTGATAGCTTTGTTGATTTACAAAACCATCCAAATTGGAGACCAAGTCAACCCAAAATTTGGCTGCACATGGCTGTCTATTTAAACCATTCTTTGGTTTAATTGCATAAGGTCCATGAAGAGTTGAAGAAATTAGAGATTTACTTGAAGATTGGCACTTGATCGAGTCTCGGTCCTGAGTTGTTGGGGCACTAAAATTGAACAAAAATCAAGGAAAATAAACTCAACCTGCTTAATTTATGGCCGCCCACCCATGAAAGATTCTTCAAAAGATGAAAACTCCTATTTTTAGTAAACTATCCCCCTCACCTCACCTATAAATAAGACCCTCTCATTCCTTCATTCATCATCCCTCACGCATCATTCTCTCTTCTCTCCAAATTCTCTTAGCCTTTTCTATTCTCACTTCTAGCATCATCTCTTCATAGAGATTTTAGCAATTTAAGCCTCTTAAAGAGCCCTTAGTCGGCCACCTTAGAGAGCCATCAGTAAAGGAGCAAAGCAAAGGAATGAAGGAGCCTCATCAGTCAGAGTTTTGGGTGACAGCCACTCTGACTTAGGTTTAATCTTTCTTTTCTTTAATTTAATATAAAGATGTTTGCTATTTGTTCTTTATTCTTGTTTACAAAAATGATAACTTAATTTTATTTAAGCTAGGATGATTACTTTGATTAAATAATATTTATTTGATTCATGCTTATAATGTTTGTGCCTCAATCGATCATGTTTTCAATTAAAATCAAGTCTATATTTCGTTCATACGTGATTGAAATGCACTTGAATTAGCTGAGCGATCCTGACCAGACGACAGCTAATGGACACATAATTGAAATGTGCATGCTCAATTTAGATCCTGACCCGATTAAATTGTAGGTTGCATAACAATTCTGACCAAGCTCTGTTATCTACATAGTTTTTAGATTTATGTGATTAAATTGTTTCAAACCTGACACCTCCCTGTTACCTCACACGAATGCTAAGAAACCCTTAGTAAATAAGGATCTGTAAAGTGCGTATTTACTAAGTAAAGGATTCCGAAAAGACCCAATGTGACTTCCAAACTCATGAAACATCGAGTTGCCATGGAATATTTTTTTGAATGTTATTAAGCATGTTGATAATAAATTGAGTTTAATTAAAGTAATTATCCTAGTTTATTTATGTTATAATTTTTGCAAATTGTGTTTAATTTTACTAAAATCTATTTCATTCATATAGTTTGCATACTTAGGATAATTTGCATTAGGGATCATTGCATTTAGTTTAATATATTTTAATCACCACTTCTCAACTATATTGTGTTTTTTATTTACCAAATTGTTAATATAATTTTACAAATTAAGTGACTTAGCACAAATACAATCCCTGTGAAGATGATAACTCGATAGTTATTTATTACTTGATAACGACTATGTACACTTGCACAAACCTACGCGTTACAAGTTTTTGGTGCCGTTGCCAGGGATTGTCAACAGTTGCCATAGTCATTTTTTTTGTGAAATTATTTATTTTCAATTCGATTTATTTCTAACATTACTAACTTATTCTTTTTAATTATTGTGATTTTCTTTTTAGGTGTTTATGAGCATAGATCGAATTATCGATTTACTCCCTGTAGACCCTGAAATTGAGTGAACTTTTAAACAAAGAAGATGTGAACGAGCAGCTCAAAGACAAGTCGAGATGGACCTTGGAAATCAGAATCAAGACCAAGGTAATGAAGCCGATAATGTACGAAATCTTATCCTCATTGCCGATGATAGGGATCGATGCATCAAACATTATACTGTGCCACTTTTCAGTGAGTTAAACCCATGAATTAGAAGTTTGAATGAAACCAGTGATGTTTTAAATGCTACAAACGGTGGGCCAATTTAGTGGTATGCCCACAGAAGATCCACATCTCCACCTTCGATTATTTATGGAGGTGAGTGATTCATTCAACATAGTTAGTGTAACTGAAGACGCACTAAGGTTGAATTTGTTTTCGTACTCGTTGTGAGATCGAGCACGAGCATGGCTCAATTCATTTCCACCAAGTTCCATATCTACATGGCAAGAATTAGCAGAGAGATTTTTGGCTAAGTATTTCCCACCTAGCAAAAATGAGATCACAACTTTCTAACAATTGGATGACGAGTCTTTGTATGAGGCTTGGGAGTGATTCAAAGAGTTACTTCGTAAGTGTCCTCATCATGGGATTCCTCATTGTATCCAGTTGGAGACATTCTATAATGGTCTCAATGCACATACAAAATTGATGGTAGATGCTTTCGCGAATGGTGCAATTTTGTCTAAGTCTTATAATGAGACTTATGAGACCAGGGAGAGGATCGTGAGTAATAACTATCAATGGCCAACAAATCGAACAGCTTTAGAAAGACATGTAGCCAGAGTTCATGAAGTTGACACTCTCACTTCGTTATTAGCTCAGGTATCGTATAATTCCTCTATGTTAAAACAGTTAATCGCTAATAGTACTAATAATTTTGCAGCTCAGCCACTAAGACCGTTTGAAACAGTTTTCTGTGTGTACTGTGGGGAAGGTCATTCTCTTGAGAATTGTCCATCAAATCCCAAGTTAGTGTACTATATGGGGAACCAATAATAAAATAGGAGTGGACAAGGACCCCAGTCCAACTTCTACAATCCTTCATAGCGTAATCATCCCAACTTTTCTTGGAGCAACCAAGGAAATGGACCGAACAACAACTTATTACAGTAAATACCCAACCAATCTCAAGGGTTTAATCAACAAGCTCTAAAACCACCTCAAGTTGAGGCATCAAATAGTTTGGAGAACTTGTTGCAAGCGTACATGGCAAAAAATGACACTTTGATCGAAAACCAAGCAGCAACACTGAAAAATTTGGAAAACCAAATGGGTCAGTTAGCTAGGAGCTACGTAATAGACCGCAAGGAACATTGCCGAGCGATACTGAGAATCTAAGAAATTTGGGTAAAAAACATATTAAGGTAGTGGCATTGCGAAGTGGTAAAATTCTAGAACCCCGATTGATTGATGTCGAAGATAACCCCATTGAGAAGAATCAACCAGCTGTTAAAGTTCCTACACTAAAGGAATCAGAATTTGGAAAGTCTAACAAGGTAAACCCTGACTTAGTGAATTCAGATATTTTAACATCTTCTTTGGATGCAGATTTACCTACTCAGAAAAGTTGTTCGGTTCAACTAAAACTTCCATCCGTAAAGATTACACCAAAACAAGCAGAAACATGAGGTGTAATTTAAAAATTTTTTGGATGTTCTGAAACAGTTACACATCAATATTCCGTTGGTGGAGGCTTTAAAACAAATGCCAAATTGTGTGAAGTTTATGAAAGATATACTGTCCAAGAAGAAACGACTGAGTGAGTAAGAGACTGTTGCCTTAACAAAGGAGTGCAGTGCATTCTTGCAGAACAAATTGCTACCGAAATTGAAAGACCTAGGAAGTTTTACTATACCCTATAACATTGGTGAATCCTACTGTGGTAAAGCTTTGTGTAACTTAGGAGTGAGTATCCACTTGATGCCTAAGTCTATTTTCAAGATGTTAGGGATAAGTGAAGTAAGACCTACATCTGTGACGCTTCAGCTAGTGGATCAATCTTTAGCATATCCCGAAGGAAAGATCGAGGATGTTTAGAAAAGAGAACTCACCATGCAAATTCAAAACGACTAGGTAACTTTTAACATTCTTAAAGCGATGAAATTTCCCGATCCAACAGTGGAGTGTTCAGTTATGGAAGAGATAGAAACCTTGGTTTCTATGGAAAGTAATTTTGAAGAAGATCCATTGGAAAAAGCCTTATATCTTGACCCTTTGGAGGGTGAAGAATGTGAAGAAAACATGGCTTTGATGGAATCCAATCCAGGAAATTTTATTCAATCCATACGGTTTGAACTGTTAGAGTTGGAAGTCAGAGAATTTGTGCAACCCAAGTTGTCAATTGAAGAACCACCTAAACTCAAACTAAAGGTACTTTCTTCCCATTTGAAATACGTTTATTTAGGTGATTGTTCTACTTTGCCTGTGATTATTTCAACAGAACTAACAAAAGATCAAGAGGAGCATCTAATTGCTTTTCTAAAGAAATTTAAGAAAGCAATTGGTTGGATCATAACTGATATTCAAGGTATAAGCCCTTCTTTTTGTATGCATAAAATCATTTTAGAAGAAGGTGAAAGAGTTCAAATTGATGGGCAAAGGAGGCTCAATCCTATTATAAAATAAGTTGTCAGAAAGGAAGTGATCAGATGGTTAGATGTAGGAATCATCTATGTTATTTCAAATAGTTCGTGGGTAAGTCCAATGTAGTGCGTGCAAAAGAAAGGTGGAATCACGATTGTTGAAAATGACCGGAACGAGTTAATTCTAACAAGAACTGTTGTCGGTTGGAGAACTTGTATTGATTATAGAAAGTTGAACAAAGCCACTCGAAAGGACCATTTTTCGTTGTCTTTTATGGATCAGATGTTAGATCGACTGGCAGGTAATAAATTCTATTATTTTTTAGATGGCTATTCGGGATATAACCAAATAGTTGTAGCTTCCGAGGACCAACATAAAACAACATTTACTTGTCCATACGGTACGTTTGATTTTAGGTGAATGCCTTTTGGTTTATGCAATGCACCTGCAACTTTTCAACGATGCATGATGGCAATATTTAATAATATGGTTGAAAATTTTGTTGAGGTTTTCATGGATGATTTTTCTGTTTTTGGTAACACTTATGATACCTATTTGAGTAATTGGCTAAGATACTGAAGAGATGCGAAGAGATGAATCTTGTCCTTAATTGGGAAAAATGTCATTTTATGGTTAAGGAAGGGATTGACTTAGGTCATGAGATCTCAAAAAAGGAATTGAAGTCGATAAAGCAAAGGTGGACGTAATTGAAAGATTACTGGCCCCAATGAATGTGAAATGAGTCAAAAGTTTCTCAGGCCATGCTGGTTTATCGAAGGTTTATCAAAGATTTCTCGAAAATTTCTAAGTCGTTGTGTTTGTTGATAGAGAAAGATACAGTGTTTGATTTCAACAAAGCATGTTTGGAAGCTTTTGAAGAGCTAAAGAAGCGGTTAATCTCAGCCCCAATAATCGTTACACCTTATTGGAACTCACCTTTTGAGTTGATGTGCGATGCAAGTGACTATGTCATTAGAGCTGTGATGAATCAAAGAAGAAATAAAGTGTTTCACCCTATTTACTATGCAAGTAGAACTTTGACGGGAGCCTAACACAATTATACGATAACCGAAAAGGAACTCTTTGCTATAGTTTTTACTTTTGACAAATTCTGCTCATATCTTATAGGTACCAAACTTACAGTATTTACTGACCATGCAGCCATTAAATACTTGCTCACGAAGAAAGATGCAAAACTAAGGCTAATTCGTTGGATACTTTTACTCCAAGAATTTGACCTTGAGATCCAAGATAGAAAAGGTGTCGAAAATCAAATAGTTGATCATCTGTCGAGGTTGGAGAAAGATGAGGTAACTCAGTCATGTGTGCCTATCAACGAGAATTTCCTAGATGAACACTTATTTGAGGTAAATCGAATTCATGAAATACCCTGGTTTGTTGATTTTGCCAATTATCTTGCATGTGGAATAATTCCTCGAGAAATGACATACCAATAAAGGAAAAAATTCCTTCATGATAGTCGTTATTATTTTTGAGAGGATCCGTTTTTGTTTAAACAATGTGCAGATAATATAATCTGAAAGTGTGTAGCTAAAAGCGAGATTGCTGAGATCTTGTATCATTTCCATTCATCTCCAAGTAGGGGACTTTGGTGGTTCACATACTGCAACAAAGATTTTGCAAGCAGGTTTCTTTTGGCCTACACTATTTAAAGATACTTATGCTTATGTGAAGAACTGTGATAAATTCCAAAGGACTAAAAATATATCAAGGAGGAATGAGATGCCCTTGATAAACATTTTGGAGATTGAATTGTTCGACGTATGGGGCATTGACTTCTTAGACCCGTTTTCTTCTTCATATGGGAACAAATACATCTTAGTTGCAGTGGACTATGTATTCAAGAGTGTTGAAGCTGAAGCATACCCTACAAATGATGCTAAGGTAGTCATGTGATTCCTACATAAGCTTGTGTTTACACAATTTTGGACACCAAGAGCTATTTTTAGTGATGAAGGTTCTCATTTTGTAAACAAATGGCTTAAGTGGTTGCTTGAAAAATATGATGTGAAGCATAAGATTGCTACTACCTATCACCCCCAGTCTAATAGGCAAGTTGAAAGAGTGAATCGTGAAATCAAAGGTATCCTTGAAAAGGTAGTATGCCCTAGCAGAAAAGATTGGTCTCGAAGGCTCAATGAGGCATTATTGGCCTATCGAACAACATTTAAGATTCCGTTAGGAATGACTCCTTATCGGTTAGTCTTTGGAAAGGCATGTCATTTTCCATTAGAGTTGGAGAACAAAGCTCACTGGGCTTTGAAGCAGTTAAACTTTGATCTTGAGCAAGCCGATGAGAGAAGGATTTTACAACTTGATGAGTTGGAAGAGCTGAGGTTGTTTTCCTATGAGAATGCCAAAATGTGTAAAGAAAGATCAAAGATGGCATGATAGTCACATACAACCTCTCGAGTTTAAAGAAGGTCAGAAGGTTTTGTTGTTTAATTCAAGGTTGAAGCTATTTCCTAGGAAGCTTAAATCCCGATGGAAAGGACCTTATACCATCTACCAAGTTTATCCTTATGGAGCTATTAAATTATACAACAATTACAGAGGTACGTTTAAAGTTAATGGTCAACGTCTCAAACACTACTGGGATGGTGAAGTTGAGCGAGTTAAATCTTCGCTCAAATTAACAAACTTTTAATTTTTCATGAACTCATTTTGTAAATAAATAAATAATTAGAACTTATTTTCTTAACTTATTACATTTAATTAATTCTGTCTAAGGAGATTGGAACTTAAACGGGACCGTTGTGACCCCTCTAACCTTTCATGGGAATTAATTTAATATAATTTGTTAAGAAGAAATTTTTTAATTAAGCCTTAAAATTTTTTTCTGTTTAAATTTTAAATTTTTATGTTAATAAAGAGGGTCAAATTTGGCCCAAGTACTAATCAGTTTTTTTAGTAAGATACAGTCTGAGTTTGAGGCCCGAGACAGCAAAAAGAAAGGAAAATCCATGCCTTGTCGTCACACCCATTGCTTGCCGCCTAAGTAACCCTAATGGTGCTAATTTTTTGCTACATGTTGCCCTAATTTTTCCCTATATAAACCCCTCTCCATTCTACCCATTTTCATATCCCTCAAAGCAATTTGCTTACACCCTAAAAATCCCTAAATCTCCCTTTTGTACCGTCAACCTCAAATCCTGAAAGAAACCCTAGTTCTCTTCCCTTTTTTGCTGAAATTCCCTATTACCATCGCAAGATTTTTGCTGTAGCAAGTTCTACCCATTTTGCTGATTTCTCGTTTCTCTTTTGTGCAGAAAATTTGCCAAATTTTTGGGAAAAGATACCATGTCTCGCAAAAGAACCAGATCTTCAAAGACTACTCCTGAAAACCTGATTTTGATCGATGAATAAGTGAAAGAGAGATTTGATTTAATCTTCAAGCATCAACCTATGATGCCGGAAAAAAGGTTTTCACTTGAAGAGTAATGAATTTATGGTTGTTCCTATACCGATTAGAAAGAAAATCAATGCTCTCAAATGGGAACGATTTTGTGATGCTCATTCACTTCTCAATGATGAACTAGTTCGAGAATTCTATACTAGTTTGACTATGCAAGAAGCTACTGAAGTCATCGTTCGAAAGAAAAAGGTACCTCTTACTTCTAAGTCCATCAATGATTTGTTTAATTTACCTGATGTTGAAGAAGATGAGTACTACCCTATGATGAACAATATCAATTGGGATTTTCTTCAACAAGGGCTTGATGTTGTGACAAATCCGAGATCCTAATGGATTATAAGAAAGTATGGGAACCATTCTTGTCGAAAAGACTACTTAAAAACAGTAGCAAAGGTATGGTTTTATTTTGTTCGCTACTGTTTTATGCCTATCTCACATAGTTCCACCATCTTGATGGAACGGATGCTTTTGTTATATGAAATTTTGATAGAAAAGTCCATTAATGTTGGGAAAATTATCCTCAATGAGATTCAAAATTGTGCTAAAAAGAAGGCAGAAAGTGCTTATTTCCCATCATTAATCATTTCACCTTGCTTAAAATCTCGTGTTAAAACACAAGCAAATCTGAAGGGGCGATATGTTCAAGGATGCATTACAAAGTATGATATTGAAAGATTAGTAGAGAGGGTGCATGAACTGAATCAAGGCGAGCAAGAAGAGCCAACTAAGCTGGATACAGAGGAGTCAACATATGGAACTGAAACTACAGTTAATTCAGTCACAGACACTGAAGAAGAAGGATCTGATAAGGAACCGAACCGAACATTCCTGAACCAAGGGTTGAGCTAGAAGAAGAACCAGTCAAGCTAAGTGTTGAACCTGAATATACAACTCCCATGCCGAATTTTGCAAGTACTTCAAGGAAATCAGAGTTGTCAATTTTGATGGATATGTGCAAGTTCATGCACAATCAACAACAAACTTACTGGAAATATGCAAAAATTAAAGATGACTCAATTCGAAATACTTTTAAGAATATCTCTAATACTTTTGTTCCTGAGTTCCCAGATGCTACCTGTGAGACATGGATGGAAGATACTGACGATGCAAGCGGAGCTGGAGCTAAAGAAGACAAGGGGAATAAGTCAGAAAATAAAAGGGGGGATTCTTGTCCTGTTATTTATTTAATTATTTTTAGGTCTTTAGGAATTTATTTCTTTCGTAATTAGGATTTAATTTCTGCAGAATAAAACATAGCAAGCATGAACAAACTTGACACTTCTTTAGAAAGAATAAGACTATTCTTTACAATCCTACCTGGTGTTTAGTTTTCATTCATTACTTTGTTCTTGCAATGACAATATTGCTTCTTTTTAAAGGGGGGTAAGGCAAATAAATTGCTCAAACTTTTAACTTTTTTTCAAGTATGCTTCAATTATTTCTTTCATAAGTATGTTTTAATAAATAAATGTTTAGAGATATTTTTGTTACTGAGATAGTTTGTATGCAAGTATGAATGATGATTTTATCTAAATGAAAGTATGTTATCATGAAGAATGGAATGCTTGTATGATTTTAGCCTTAGTAATGTTTGCCATGAAAACTTAGTTTCTTTTGAGATTAGACATGCATGAAGGTTTATATCTTTAGAATTGAGTTAGTAACTTTCTTGAGGCGAAATCCCAGGGGGCATAAAAATCTAAAATGATATAGGCACTATTTCTTTGGACCGTTTGAGCCTTTTCAAGCCAACCCTATGATATTAGACCCTTGAAACTGTAATTTTGAGCTTAAAGGCCTATTTTTGCAATGAACCTACATTATAATCCAATTACCATCTTTTTAAAATTATCCTAATTTTGTGAACCTATCTTAACTAAAGTTGTCTTGAGAATCAACATTTGAGGAAGTTTTCATAAAGATGTATGTGCTCATGCTAAAAAAAGCAAGAAAAGTTTGCTCAGTCTCCAAAAAGAAAAAAATGTATGAGCTTGAGTTCAAAATAAGTTTGGGGTGTTCCAAAGGTTCACTTAAAGGAAAATGTTGTATTACGAGAAAACCAAGACAAAGTTAAAGGTTAAGATTTTTAAAACCGAAATGTCCCATCTCTTAAAATCCCCACCTTTAAATTAGCCCCATTACAACCTTATAAAAGACATATTGATTTAATGATTATGTCACCTACATTAGTGGAGAGGAAGTCCTAAGTTCAACATATGAAGATCATAAATAAGACTTGTGATTGTTTGGTTAATTGATAGGAAATTATGTTGAATGAAGAATGTTATCTATGGTTGTGACATACATGCAAACTATGATTCATGTTGGCATATTTTGAAGCTTAGTATAATCTTAAGGAATGTTTGAATATGAATTACTTGTTAATAAAGAAGATCGATAAGCATGAAGTTATTAATGCATGATTATGGGACAAAGATTAATGTTGCTTACACAATTAGCAAATTTTCCTTAGTAAGACCTTTTGCTGTACATAAACATTACTCGGGACAAGCAATGATTTAAGTTTGGAGGTAAACGGAAAAATATATAGGATTTTTCCTATGTAATTTATCACCTTTTTACATAAATCTGTTGTTAAAACTAAGTAATTGTTTAATAAATTAATGAAATATGTGAAAATATGAAATTAGGACATAGAAATTATTAAAATGTGATTCTATGCTTTATTATATAGTTTTCATGCAATAAATGGCTTATTTTATATTAATTTGAATATATTATATTTTTTAAGACATAAAGTGGGCCATGCATGATTAAATTAAATAATAAAATATAAAATTATATTTAATAATTCATTTTAAAATATTTCATTAACAATTTGGATTTTAATTAATTAATTAAATTGGATAAATTTTATTCTTTGGTTCTCTAACTTGTTGATTTATTTTGGACAGGTCTGATAGCTTTGTTGATTTACAAAACCATCCAAATTGGAGACCAAGTCAACCCAAAATTCAACTGCACATGGCTGTCTATTTAAACCATTCTTTGGTTTAATTACACAAGGTCCTTGAAGAGTTGAAGAAGAGTTGAAGAAATTAGAGATTTACTTGAAGATTTGCACTTGACCGAGTCTCAGTCCTAAGTTGTTGTGGCACTCAAATTGACCAAAAATTAAGGAAAAATCAACTCAACTTGCTAAATTTATGGTCGGCCACCCATGGAAGATTCTTCAAAAGATGAAAACTCCTATATTTAGTAAACTATCCCCCTCTCCTCACTTATAAATGAGGCCCTCTCATTTCTTCATTTATCATCCCTCAAGCATCATTCTCTCTTCTCTCCAAATTCTCTTAGCCTTTTCCATTCCCACTTCTAGCATCATCTCTTCATAGAGATTTTAGCAATTTAAGCCTCTTAAAGAGCCCTTAGTCGGCCACCTTAGAGAGCCATCAGCAAAGGAGCAAAGCAAAGGAACGAAGGAGCCTCATCAGTCAGAGTTTTGGGTGACAGCCACTCTGAATTGGGTTTAATCTTTCTTTCTTTAATTTAATATAAAGATGTTTGCTATTTGTTATTTATTCTTGTTTACAACAATGATAGCTTAGTTTTATTTAAGCTAGGATGATTACTTTGATTAAATAATATTTATGTGATTCATGCTTATAATGTTTGTGCCTCAATCGATCATGTTTTCAATTAAAATCAAGTCTGTATTTCGTTCATACGTGATTGAAATGCACCTGAATTAGCTAAGTGATCCTGACCAGACGACAGCTAATGGATACATAATTGAAATGTGCATGCTCAATTTAGATCCTGACCCGATTAAATTGTAGGTTGCATAACAATTCTGACCAAGCTCTGTTATCTACATAGTTTTTAGATTTGTGTGATTAAATTGTTTCAAACCTGACACCTCCCTGTTACCTCACACGAATGCTAAGAAACCCTTAGTAAATAAGGATCTGTAAAGTGCGTATTTACTAAGTAAAGGATTCCAAAAAGACCCAATGTGACTTCCAAACTCATGAAACATCGAGTTGCCATGGAATATTTTTTCTGAATGTTATTAAGCATGTTGATAATAAATTGAGTTTAATTAAAGTAATTATCCTAGTTTATTTATGTTATAATTGTTGCAAATTGTGTTTAATTTTACTAAAATCTATTTCATTCATATAGTTTGCATACTTAGGATAATTTGCATTAGGGATCATTGCATTTAGTTTAATATATTTTAATCACCACTTCTCAACTATATTGTGTTTTTTATTTACCAAATTGTTAATATAATTTTACAAATTAAGTGACCTAGCACAAGACGATAACTCGATACTTACTTATTACTTGATAACAACTATGTACACTTGCACAAACCTACGGGTTACAATAACATGAAATATAAACATAAATCATACAAATGCCATCATTACAGATCATAAATTTCATTATACTATCTTTCTCGGGTCTTATAAAAGCTGACGTATGCTCTAGAATTACCCTGGAATCACATTAGGACCAAATTGCAATATTTTCAAAATTTTAAAACAACATAGTGACGTGAGGAATTCCTCGTGACATGACCGTCTGCTTTGCCTCATTGTAATGATGGGGTTTCTCATCACATCGTGGTCCAAAACCCAAATCTCGTCGTGACAACCATCACTTGACGTCTCGACGTGAACTCTGTTTTTAGCACAAAATAGGCCTTTTGGCACCTCTTTCAACTAACTATACCATTTTACACAATTGGTGCATCAATACAAAATTTCTCCTGTATGAAATCATCCCAATTACAAGCCAAATGCATGTCATTCATCCAAATCCAAACATTCATTTCAACCTACCACAATTTTGGATTCAAAATTAAACAATTCAAGTAGATCAAATTCGATCTATCTAACCATGCCATATAACTATTCAACATTATCATTAATCATGCCATTTTATCAGCAATGTTAGCATTCAAATGTCACATTTAGAGCTTTATCATATTACCAAAACATACACTATTCTATATATGGACATTAGCTTTCCAAAATCAAACATTAACCAAGTTCAAAACAACTATCTAGCCAACGTAAACTCATATAAGTATAACACCTATGTACATGCCACATAATCAAGCTTAAACGAGCAAAAGTCTATTGAGTCGATAGTAGGATAATGTGAGCTTTGAGGTGATCCGATCGACGAGTTCTGTAAACTAACAATGTACAGAAATAGGAAAAACAACTAGTTAAGCATTTCAAGCTTAATAAGTTCATAGGTATTAAAACGAATAACTTACCTTGATTTATAATTAAACATAACAATCTAATTAACTTGATACATGTAACAACTCGTTTTCCGTGAAATCGGAACAATGGTCTTGGGACCACAAATTCGAAGAGTAAATTTTTATTTTATTATTATTTTAATGCCTATGGGATGTTATTAAGGCTGTATTAAAATTTTTTTAAGAAATTTTGACATTTGCATGATTAATTACGTGAAAAGGACTAAAACGTAAAAAGTGTAAAAGTAGGGTTCTATTAGTTAAAGGTATAAAATAGCTATGAAATTTTAATCTAAAGGACTTGGATGATAAATAGACCAATTGAGTTGATACTGGATACTTATGGACATGGTTTTGCTGAAATTATTAAAGTTTTTAAAGGTTAATTTGGTAATTAAGTAATTAAAGTTAAAACAAAAGGAAAGAAAAAGGATATCATCTTTATTTTCTTTGCCCTAACCGATTCTAGAGGAGATGAACAGTTTTTTCAGTTAAGGTTTAGGTTTAAAATTTTTAATTAATTAAATTTATTTAATTTAAAATCTATTTTCATCCCATTTAGAAATCTAAATTGGCACTTAAAATCTAGTTGGACTGCCACATAGGATTATTGTTAGAGAGATAACGGAACTTAACGGTAGAGTGATCACTTTGTAACAAAATAATAACATAAGTGACTAAAACGTAACATTTCAAACATAAGTGACTAAAATGTTACCTGAGGTAAACAAAAGTGACTATTTTTATAGATTACCCTGAAAAGAAAGTATATTTCTACCAAAGTTAACTTTTTTTTATGGAAAATTTTACTATTTAATATATAGATAAATTTTCAACTAATTTTAGGTAATTTTCACCCAAATTGTGTCTTTAGAAAGCATGTTTAAGAGACTAAGAAAAGGATGCTACCTACTGAGTTGCGATTCTCAATCCTATCCCAAAATTTTAAGCTTATTCAATACCCAAAACAACACAATAAAGCAATTGAAATAAAAGCAATCAGACAAAATCCCAAAATTCTTTTGAGTGTTTGTTAGGCTAAAACCGCTATAGGAAAAAACCAAACACAAAGCTAGAACAATCCCACTTCTTTTTTTTTTTCTTTTCATTTCTGTTTCCTTTTTAACTTTGCCAAATCTGGCAACCTTAGAAGGATTGAGGGCTCGTTCATCCCATAAACAAGAGATCCTCGATATTGATAACGAAGACGAAGAGTGTAGGCCTTGGCGTCGAAGGTTGTCAATGGCTTTCACCTGGGGTTCCTCTGTCAGGATTACTCTTCTTCTCCTTCTTATTGCTGCTATTGTTTTCGCTTGTTTCACCCTCCCTGTTGAAAAGGTTTGGTTTTTCTACCTATTTACACGTTTCCTTGATCTGGGTGAAGTTTATTTTTCTCTCTTTTTTTCTTAATTTTGCTTTTTCATTTTGTTCTCCGATCTGGGTATTTGTTGTTTTCTCTTTTTGATTGATAATTTGTTAATTTTGTAGGGTTTTTTTTACTAATTTTGTTCTTTCTTTTTGAGCTTTTTCTAATCCGGGGTTTTCCTGTTTTGACCTTTTTGGTTAATCAATTTTTGGATGTTTATATCGATTGAAGATTTGAATGTAGGGTTTTCTACTCAAATGAGTTACCTATGTGGCACATTTTGGGGTTGAGGTTATAAGTGCAAATTTGTGATTTTGGTCTTAGGTTTCACGATTGATATGCAACCAAGCCTGTACTTTTGAACCCAATGTATTTGTCTAATTGTGTTCCTTTTCTGAAACTAGTACAAATTGCAAAGCTGGGACAATGTATGAAAGAGTTATGAGGGGGACTACAAAATTAGCTAGGGCATTAATCCTTAGAGCTGAATTCTTAAGGATTCTGATTCTCTCCCGCTTTCCCAATGTTAGCTGTTAGTGTTTAAATTAAGCTCAGTTGTTGTGTTGATGAAAATAAGTTTTTCTTGCAGATTCTGAAGGATTTTTTGTTATGGGTTGACAAGGATCTTGGACCTTGGGGTCCACTTTTGCTGTAAGTCACTTGAAATCCTGTATTTTTTTTGGCTTCCGTTAGCATCTATCAAGTCATCTACTTGAATGTAATTCGTTTGATTCGGTAATATATGAATATAATAAATCTAATATAAATTGATGTTGCCGTTGAAACATTGTTCAACTGAGTTGAAGGTTTGTCGGTTTGCTTGGTTCTTACTGTCTTTAGCTTTCTGTCCATGTAAACAGAAAGTGGATCATTTCCTTTATGTGAAACATGGAGAGAATGTAAGGTTATGTGTTCTTCAACATTGCATGAATAAAATGCCCCTCAAAGAGTAATGAAATTAGCATCTCATAGTTATGTGGAATACCTCTTAAATTTGAAACTTTGGCATTGGCAATTGGCCAGTTTGCTGGTGAATTGATTAGCTGTAGAATGTAGATAACTTAGTTCTGAAGTTTTGGAATTTTTCTTTTTACTTTTCCAACTCATATTTCTTTGTTGGTTTGCAGGGCTGTTGCTTATATTCCTTTGACAGTCTTGGCCGTTCCAGCTTCAGTGCTTACCGTAAGCGTTAAACTCCTATACTGATGCTTCAGTGTAGCCAAATTTATTACTATTTTGTATGATCATGCAATTTCTTGCATTCCAAACTCTGGAGCATTGATCGTGATTCTTTCTTAGTGGCTCTCTTCCATGGAGTAGGCATGGTGTCCATGTCAGTGGAGCGTACCTTTATCTACTAATTTAGAAGTATAATCCAGTCAGTGCTGATGCTGATTATTTACCATACATGGCTCTTTTAGGAAGCTTTTGGTCAACTCCTATATGGAAAATTTAATTACCTGTTAATATACTTAGAATTAGGTTCTATAGATGAGTTGGTAGCCCTGTGTAAGGTGTCTGGATCAGGATTGAAGTTTCCTTTGCTACAACTAGTGTTGATAACAGTTTGCATTAATATCTAGAGTAATGGTATGGTAAATTGTGGCTCTTGACACTTTTTGGTTAAATTCTATGCTGCCTGCCAAAACAAACCATTTTTAACCCAAAATTTTGTTTGTCATTTACTGGAGGAGAGTTGATGTATGATGACTTGCATTCTTACAGTTAATTTTAATATTAAACTATCCCTATGATCTTTTAACTTCTTTTTTCCTTAATTTTCTACAGCCTATTTTATCAAATTTCTTGTTGTTATGTGTCATATTGTACTTGCCCTGCACAGTTGTAGATTGAAACTTCCAAAAATTAGACAGGAAGTGAACAAACTTTAACCTCACCTAGTACTGTGTTTCAGCTTGGTGGTGGTTATCTTTTTGGATTGCCTGTGGGCTTTGTTGCAGATTCTATTGGTGCAACCCTTGGTGCGGGAGCGGCATTCCTTCTTGGCAGAACAGTATGTTAACTGTTTTGTTTTGAAAACTTTTAATGTTATGCCTTATTACTTTACCTTCCATTGACTGATTTCTTGGCAGGTTATTGATGTGTTTGATATCAGTTTTCACTAAAATTTATCGCTTGCTTTATATTTACTTACGTTTCTTACTTATTTCTTGAGTATCTCGTTCAATTTTCATCTTATTATATTTTCCTTATACAGATTGGGAGATCATTTGTTGTTTCTAAGTTGAAGGATTATCCTCAGTTCCGGTCAGTAGCACTTGCAATACGGAGATCTGGCTTTAAGGTTTATAATCTTTTTCTTAATTTCTAAAGGATGGCATCTTGGTTTGTAGGATATGTCTATCCCTAAGCCTTAAATTAAATTTATGCTATTTGATAGGTTTTGGCTTAAATCATGCTTAATGCATTATGAGTTATCAAATTTGATGGCATCTTGACTTCATGAAAATGCTATTTGCCAAATAATGGGAAAAAAAAAAGAGCAAAATTTTCTTTTCTTCTGAAGTTTGAGTAGTTCGAAGGACATTGAATTAATAAAAGAAAAGTGGCTTTCGGGCTTTCAGTAAGTAATGTTTTGGATTATCTAGATAAAAATGTCACTTGTTATTTCTCCTTGAGGGTATTCATCTCATTCTACAAATACAATCAAGCATTTTTGTTCATTGAATCCATTTTGTATGATCTCAAATTGTGGATATGGGTTATATTATGTTTGGTAATCCTAATCTGTTAACTGAAATTCCTTGCAATATCCGGGAAAAGAGGAAAAACAATTCTGGCTGATATTTAAAGTTTGCCTGATGGTTCTGTTGCAACACTGTATGTTAATTTATGCTCTATATTAATTAATATCTTATTGAGAAAATGGATAATACCATTAGAACTTCCTGAGGTAAGCAGTGTGCTTATGTGAAATGACTTCTTCTGAACCACACACTTCAGATTCTTAAATTTTGTTCTGTTGTTGCACAGATCGTTTTGCTGCTTCGACTTGTACCCTTACTCCCATTCAACATGTTGAATTATCTGTTGTCCGTGACTCCTGTTCCTATTCTAGAATACATGCTGGCCTCCTGGTTAGGAATGATGGTATTTGCATCTCTCTTTAACTATCACCTTTCACTTATTGTTTCCAAGAATTTCTGCTTGCTATTTATACGTGTTTCAGTTTTTGGTGGTTTTGTTATGCTTTGGGTTTAACACTGAGAACGGTGTTTGTTACAGCCAATAACACTTGCTTTAGTTTATGTCGGAACAACACTCAAGGATCTTTCTGACGTGACACATGGATGGAGTGAGTTTTCAACTACTCGTTGGGTAAGTCTTGTTATTCTTTATATGTTTGATTGTTTATCTATTTTCATTTTAAGTGATTGGTCTCAGTGTGTGGTTGCTGAGCTTCAATTGTGGCCCCTTTAGGCCAGGAAATGGACATAATTAGTTACTTTCCGATAAGATTCTTTGCTTTGACTGGCACGAAAGGAAACCCGGGTTGTATTTCATTTTTATATAAGGCAATTCTGGTTAGGACAATGAAGATGCTTTACTTCATCACAATTCTGTCTTGTGTTCTTACAACCCATGTTTGCTTTATGAGTGCAGGCATTTCTCATATTGGGCCTTTCTGTGTCTGGTAAGCTGCAAATGACCGAATTCTAGGATAAATGATAGTCAAGAAAATACTTAGAATTTACACAACTGCAATGATGTCCTTGTTTGACATCGGTTAATTTTTTTTATGCAGTGGTTTTAATGATTTGTGTGACTAGAGTTGCCAAATCGGCTCTAGATAAAGCCTTGGCCGAAAATGAGGATATTGATAGCATCGTAGGCTCACCACCGTTGCCTATTGTGGGTGAAGCACCCACAGATTTCCACCAGCCTCTTATAATTAAGATAGATGCTGCTGCTGCCAATGAAGGTCATGAAAAATGAAGTAAAATTACCTGTAAATTCTTCTCTCCTCTTCTTTTATATGCTGTGATTCAATTTCTTTGCTTGTTGGTTTAGTTCTCCATAGAAATAGCTGATTATACAATGGAGTTGTTGTTGCGAATAAGCAATTTAAGTTTAGTTCAGTGAATGAGAAAGAATGAAACAATTGAGATATTGTTGAGAGTATGCTGATTTAGAGCTGTCTCTTTCCTCTATTTCTTGCACACTGCATGCATTATTTACTTCTGTTATTCGAGCTCGGATATGAGTGTATATCTGACATGGATAGGTTCAAATTTTTAAAGTTTCCTTGGAGGGTAATATCCTTAAAGCCGTGTTTGCATACATGTCAAATACGAAACATTAGAGAACTAGGCATGGATCTTATGATTTTCTTGTTCTCTATGGAGACATCATCTAAAGATTTACGAATACGACTTCAGATATTTTAATTACCATCTACAATGTATTCAGAGTGGATGAGGGTATTCAATTTGGTTAAACACAAACATATATATATTATTATCTGGGTTGTTTTATTTGATTTGGATTTTATTATCCAAAAAAGGTAAAGTGAATTGAATCATTGATTTGGATTTAGATTTTCAAACCCATTTTCTGCTCTAATGTTCAAATTTCTTTGGCTTTCCTAAATTTAGATGTTTAGTGGATTTGGATATGAATTCATATACTAAAACTTGGATTTCAATTTGATGCAAATAATGAACTGCTTGGGATTTTAGAATTTGAATTTTAGAAACATTTAGAAATGTTAACATACATTATAATTTATCAAATCTATAAATTTGTTGGATACTTATTCAATAACAAATTTGAATTTCTTAAAATACTTTTGTATTTGATGTTTTTCTTATTAATTTTAATACGAGTGGGCTAGGGCAGATTCAGGTTTTAGCATTTGTATTTGGGTCATTTTTAGGCTCAACTCATTAAAAACTCTTTTGGTGGGAGACAATTATCTTTGCCAACAAAGAAAAGCATAAATCCTTGTTTTGGTATGCATAAATATTTATATTTAAATTTAACTATAAAAGAGTGCATATCTATATCTATATAACCCATTTAAATCGTTAAGTTGGTGTGATCGATTAAATGGATTTGAGAAATATCAAAAAATTTATTTAAATTGCTGATTAAATGTGTTATGGGTTTAAGTATTTTTATTTTTATGTAAAATTTGAAAAAGACGATTATGATTTTTGATGCCTTTACTTTATGATTTGAATAAAAGCTTGATGTATTTATAGATATATTGGGGTAAGGTGAATGCATAGCATGAATATTATATATGATTTACTTTGTCTCCCCATATTTTGATTTAAATTGGGATAAGGGTTGATGCAAAAAATTATTTATTATTTGAATAATGTGAACCGAACCTAAGCTATTCTCTTCTCAATCTTTTCCTGTTCTAGAATCTATTTTATTTTTGACTTTTATCTTTGAATTCTCCATAACCTTTTCCTTTCCATGTTTCTACTTATTTCCTTTTAATTTTAATTGGGGGATTCACTCTTTTTTTTTAATTTATAAATTTATAAACATTTTAAGCATTTTCTTAACCTGAATTAAACAAAAAAAATAAAAGAAACTAATTTTAAACATTTTTTATATAACATCTTAATTAAATTTTATAATTTTTATTTCACTTAGGAATTTCACTAAAACTTGAGATATTTTGCTAAAGTTTTTCATCTTAGTATAGAGGGGTTAGATCTATATTTGTATAAAATAAGGAGACTAAAAACATCAAAAATAAAATTCATGTCATCAATGTGAAAGAAATTTAGATGACCCAAGTTCGCCACATCAACAAAGTCAATGCGTAAATTAATGACTTAAGCAAACGACTATTAAAATAGAAATGAAATTTTGAAAATTATTATTATATATTTTAGATTTGAGTTCTAGCTTTTTGCTCTCTGATGGACTTTTGTGAAGAAGACAGTTGTGAGACTCGCCTGTCGGAGGAGTGGGTCACAAAAAAAGTGCGCTTTAAAGGAAAGGAGGGGGATGAAGGTAGCAATATGGAGGTTGATTCATTACTAGAGAAGACACTTTCTTGGAAAGACCGACTTCTGGGGAGAAGTATTGCTGGATCTCAAGACTCATCAAGTGTTCCTGACAGAGGACTTTGACTTTTTGGAAGGAGATATTACAAGATCTATGGTTAATGGGGTTCCGTCGATTGAATTCTCAAGTAGCGTACAACAATTGCTGGTTAAAGAGATGGTGACTACGATGGGAGTTAAGCTTTTGGGGAGAAATATTGGATATAACACCCTTCAAAATAAGATTTTCAATCTATGGAAGCCGGCCAAGCCATTTCAATTAATGGATGTTGAACATGGCTATTATTTGGTAAAATTTCGAAGTAATGACGATTTCGAAAAAGTATTAACACAATGACCGTGGGAAGTGTTTGGGCAATACCTAATCGTTCAGCCATGGATACCAGATTTTAATCCTCTTCAACTGTACTCAAGTGTTGTAATGACATGGATCAGATTATCGGGTTTACTCAATTTTTTATACAAAAGGAAAATCTTTAAGGAGATCAGCGGTTTGGTTGGTAGAGTAGCAAAACTTGACTTTAATACCGACAGTAGATCGAGGGGGAGATTTGCACAAATGACATTTTTCGTGAACCTTGATAAGCTGTTGATTCTTTAAGTTTTGGTGAATGGTAGGGCTCAACACGTTGAATACAAAGCTTTACCGTTGATCTGCTTTGGATGTGACCGGTATGGCCATACGAAAATATGTGCCTGCATATCTCTAGTAACTCTGAACTCACTGGAAAGAAGGTTGAGACGGCGAAACCCATGCCATGTGAAAGTGTGTCGGACAAGGGGTCAGAAGCATTCGGGCCGTAGATGGTGGTGGAGAGAAAATCATGACGAAATTTTAAAAAAAATCGAACTCAAAATGCTAAAAGCCAGTAAGATGTTTCGGGATCAATATTTGATATATTGAATCTTTTGGAGGAAGGGAGCGATGCTAATAATGAGGGTTTAGCAGATTTACAGGGTATCAAATTTTTGAATGGAGACTTTAGGTGGGTATGGATGGGCGATTGGGTGCGGTGCGGTGCGTTTAGCTTACTTTTTGTCTCACGCTACAGTATCACTACAGTATCTAATCTCACCGCCACCGCTGTTTTTACACTAATCGCAGGTAAACGCACCGCCCATCTAAACTCACCCTTTATCAAAAGTAAGGTTAGGGTTGAGGGATTTGAAGCCGTTAAAAGTGGGCCGGGCAAGAAAGAAGCAAAATAGATTTCTTTTAAAGGCCTAGAAGGTGAGCTTGGGCCAAATAAAAATGGAAAGGTTATTGGGTCAGCAAGGTACGGGGCTAGATTAGAAAAGGAAAATGGTATGTCACGTTATTCTAGATGGGTTGAGGAATTTGGGCTTGCTATGGAAACTTTTGAATTAGTTTGAGCCAAGTTAACAAATCCCAATGTTGGGCGTAAAAAAATCCCTTTTTTGGCATAATTTTAATAATTCAAAAAATAATTGTGTTATAGTGGATGGTGAATATGGAAACTCTCTCCGTAATGATCCTTTAATAAAGGAGGTTGGTTTTGATAAAGGTTCGAAACTATAATTTAGTCCCTATTTGGCTATAACATCGCATTTTAATCCTACTTTTGAAGGGTCGGTTGAAATCTTGGTATCACTTAGTGCTGGTGTTTTGGATCCTAGAAAGCATTCTGCTGTTACCTTCAAAGAAATTCTGGCTGGGTAATTAATAAGCAATCAGATGGAGTTAGACTTGGTGATTCTAGTAAAGGCATTCTAGTTCATAAAGGGCACAGTCTTGGGGCAAGAGGGGGATATGTTCGAAGAGAAAGAAACCTTGACAAAACCACTAGGGATTGGGGTGTTCGGTTCAAACTAGAGGGAAGCAATCAGATTGCTTTATCTGATATGATGAACTCTATAATTAAATTGATTAATGCACAACTTGAGGCAAAATCTGGAAAAGCTGTTATGATTATTGCTGGGAATCTTCATAAGGAGTCGACTAGCTAGGAACGGTAGAGGTCAGTATCTCTCCATCCTCTTATTTTTTAATTTTATGAGCTTATCAGTTTTTTCTTGAAATTGTTAAGGTTACGCGAGTAGCAAGTTCCCTTGAATTTTTTGCGAGTATAATAGAGAGTTTAAGCTTGATATAGTGGGATTTTTAGAGACTAGAGTTAGTGGAAGTAAAGCAGAATGTATCATTGCCAAGTTGGCTTTTCAGTTCTCACTTCGGATGGAAGCTATTGGTTTTTCTAGTGGTATTTGGGTTGGTTGGAAAGATTCAATACAAGTTGAGATTATCCAGAATCATCCATAATTTTTATTGGTTTGGGTCATCTCCAATGTTACGAAATCTCCTGTCTTTATCTCCTTTGTTTATAAGAGTCTAGATAGACGGAAGAGAAGGCTTCTTTAGGAGGGTTTAAAAGCAACCATGTCTGATGTTTCTGTGCCCTGGATGGCTATTAGTGATTTTAATGTCATTCTCTCTTCCAGTGAAAAGAAGGGTGGGAGGAATCATGGGAGAAAGCGTCATTCTTTTGGGGATTTTATAGATTCAGCTGACCTTTATGATTTGGGTTATAGAGGCCCCTCCTTCACTTGGCATAGAGGTAGGGCTCATGAGCATCTTGACAGAGTAATAGGTAATAATGCTTGGATTGAAGCCTTTCCGCATTTTTTGGTGTCCCACCTTCTGAGAATTAAGTCTGAACAGAGGCCTCTCCTCAAGTCTCTTAAATCGAAACTAACCTACCTAGAGGGAGACTTTTCAGGTTTCTTGTTAGATGGACTAAGAATCCAGATTTTTCAGAGTTTGGTAAGAATAATTAGAGTTATAATGGGGATATGACTCCCTCTATTACTTAGTTTAATTCCAGTATTAAAAATTGGAGTAAGTTTATCTACGGTCACATTGGATATTGTAAAAGGCAATTGTTACAGAAACTTTCTAACATTCAGAAGGCAATGAAGAGGTCAGATTCTGATTAGTTAATTTAGCAAGAGATGGAAGTGTGGGAAGACTTGGAGAGCATCCTTCATCATGAAAAACTTTTTTGAAGTCAAAAAGCAAAATGTGATTGGTTAGTCTTGGGTGATCAGAATACCAAACTTTTCCATAGGCATACAATCTAAAGGAGAAAGGATAATAGGATTACTACTTTAAAGAATGATAATCGGGAGTGGATTTTCGAAGAGGAGGTTTTATAGGTTGAAGCAATTAAGTTTTTTCAGAGGCTATATAGGGAGGCTCCTAAACCTATGAAGGGACATCCATCTAATTAGGGGTGAGCAAAACTCGATTCGACTCGAAAAATTAAAAAAAATTTAAATTTCGAGTTAAACGAATCGAGTTATTCGAGTTAATCGAATTATTCAAATCAACTCGAATTTTTTTCAAATTTCGAGTTCGAATCAAGTTAAGTTTTCGAATTCGAATAACTCGAATAATTCGAATATCAAACTATAATATTTTACATTTTTACCCCAAACTCCCAAACCTTTTTACTGTTCCCTCAAAACTTTTACTCCTTCCCACTTCCCCCCAAAACTTTTACTCCCTTCCCCTCCCAACCCCCCAATCTTCCCAAAATCCATTTCCCACCAAAATTTTACTCTCCCGTTTACTTTTTCTCAAAATTTTACTCCCAAAAACCCTTAAAACCTTTTATTTTCCCCTAAAATTTTTACTCCCTCCCACTTTTCTCCTAAAACTTTTATTCCCTTCCCATCTTAACTCCCATCTACCCCAAACCCTCCCCCCTCCAATTTTTTTTAATATTTTCCCTCCAAAATTTTACTCCCCCTATTTACTTTCCCTCAAACTTTTATTCCCCAAAACTTTTTATTTTCCCCCTAAACTTTTACTTCTCACCCTTTACTCTCAAATAAAAAATCAAAATTATCCAAAAAAATCACTAAACATAAATAGTAATAATTTTATTTATATCTACTATTTATATTATTAAATTAAATTTCACATTTATATTATTTATATTATTGAATTGTTTATTCATATTGAATATTTATATTAAAATTGAATTATTAATTATGCCATAAAATATTCGTGTTAAAATTTTATATTGGTATCAATTTCACATTTTATTTTTTAAATAACTTTTATTAAAAAAATATATTTTTACATTTAATATATTTTTTAATTCCAAAATACATAGCGACAAGAATCTGATGATAATTGAAACAACTAAGCAAGAAAAGAAGCTAACCAATATATAAAAAATTAATAAATAAATTATGAGGTGATGAAAGTTAATAAAAAAAATTGATTAAGGTGGACAAATTTTATTACGATGGGTGACAGTGGTTACAAGGACCCAAAATTATTTTTTAAAATTTAACTCGAACAAATATATTCAATTCGAATTCCATCTCACTCGACTCGATTCGAAAAAACTTCAAATAAAGTTAGGATGATAAAATGAGATTCAAAAACTCGATTAACTCGAAAATTTTCGATTCGATTCGATCGAATGCTTACCCCTACATCTAATGCGTTTTCTAAGCTTGGGAATTGTCCTCTTTGATATGGCTTCGCTTAAAGCTCCGGGAAGTGATGGGTTTCACGCTTTATTCTTTAAGAATCAATGGGAACATATTAGGACCACGGTTTGTAATTGGGTAAAGTTGGTTTTTACCGAGAAAGCTATTGATTCAGATTTGAATAACACTTTAAATGTTTTTATTCCCAAGGTTTATAATCCTTAAAGCTTTTTCCAGTTTCAGCCAATCAACCTTTGTTCAGTCCTCAACAAACTAAGAATGAAAATTATCACTAATCATTTTAAAGTAGCTTTTCCTATGATTATTGCACAAAAGCAGGTTAGATTCATTGATGGAAGGAACATCATGGATAATATTCTTGTAGCTTAGGAAGCTATTCATTCCATGAAAAACAAACAAAAGAACAGAAATTGGATGGCTATTAAAGTTGATATAGAGAAAGCTTATAACCGGAAGAGATAGGAGTTTATCTATGCTTCTCTCTAGGCTGCAGGTATCCTTGATTTTTTTTGAAAATAATGTTATTATGTCTGTCATTATGAATTCTACTTTATAGATCATGTGGAAATGTATCCCAACTGAAAAGTTCTGATTTGTTAAAGGCATTCAGCAGGGGTGCTCACTTTCTCCACACCTCTTCGTTTTGACCATGGAATGGTTAGGACATGGTCTTAAGTCTGCCACTACCATGGGTCAATGGAAGCCTATCAGGTTTTTATGTCTAGAGCCTGCCCTTTATCACCTCTTTTTTGTAGATGACCTTATTATATTCAGACAAGCGAAGATGCAACAAGCTAGAATCATAAAAGGTATATTGGAAAGATTCTGTAGTTATTTTGGTCACAAAGTTAATACTCGGAAGACGAACATTTTCTTTTTCAGAGTCGTTAGTGAGGAGTTAGGGGAGCATATCAGCAGTATTTTTGGTTATCTCAAGGTCCAGAACCTCGGTACGTATTTGGGAATACCCTTTTTTTATGATAAAGTTACTAAGCGTACCTTGAGGTTTGTTGTTGATAGGGTTTGGAGTAAGCTGTACAGTTGGGATGTTAAACAATTATCTTTGGCAGAAAGGTTCACTCTGGCACAATCTGTCTTATTATCGATCCCAAGTTACTTCATGCAGTACATAATAGTCCCTAAAAGTATTTGTGCTGAAATATAAATTATAGTTAGATAGTTTATATGGGGATCCTCGACTGGGAAAAGGAAGATGGCAATGGTTAGATGAGAGGATATTTGTCAACCCCGATTTTGTTGGGGATTGGGAATTAGGCATCTACAGGATCAAAATTCTTTATTTATGGCTAAGCTTGGGTATCAGTCGATGACGAACTCCAATGCTCTTTGGGTACGTTTCCTGAAGCCAAAGTACAAGGTTCAAGACGGGATTCCAAAGGATATTTTGAAGGGAAGATGTTTGTTTCTTTGGAGAGCCCTTTCAAAGGCCTGACCTCTAATCCGTGAAAACTTAATTTGGTCTATGGGAAATGGTTATAGTGTTAAATGTTGGTCTGGATTCCAAATGTTGGGCCGTTGGTAAGAAAAACCCCTTCACATGTTAATCTTGAGAGGGACTATTTTCTTATGGATATGGTTACAGAAGATTGTAGTCGGAATTTAGATCTTTCTTGTCTCTAGTTATCAAAAGATATTGTTAAAAGGATTGTGGGGATCCCCCATCCGCACCCTTCTGTAGGTCAGGATAGAGTTATATGGGCTAGATCTACAACTAGGACATTCTCTTTTAAACATGCTTACTGGAAACTTCGTAAGATGGCGTGGAATTTGAATGATGAATTATGGCAAATTCTGTGGAAACTTCAGAGTCTACAATGAATTAGATTCTTCATTTGAATAGCGTTTAAAGAATACTAATGTCGAGCACGTGAGGGGGGATAGTGAACATCAGTTCATATGGATTTTGTAGTCATGAATCTAAGGATGTTTTACATGTTATCAGAGATTGTAGAGCAACTAAAGATATTTGGTTACAGTTGATTCCTGAAGATCAGTGCAAATGGTTTTTCTTTGGAGATTTGAGAGTATGGCTTGTGGCTAATTTACAGAATCAATTGTGGATTTGGTTTGGGGAGGTGGATTAGTCTTGCATTTTTGGGTTAATCGCTTGGCATATTTGGAAAAATTAGAATTTACATGTGTTTCAAGGAGTCTCGTAGAGTGTTGACGAAGTGATTATAGCCTTATATAGTTGAGCTAAGTAGTATGTCTTTATGGGTAAGGTGGACGTGACCAATAAGAATACAACGAATTCCCACCCGATATTAGCAGGTAATTAGATTCAGTTAAACACGGATGGCGCGGTACAAGTAGACTCGGGTTGTGTTGTTGCAAGGGAGTTATGTGTAACATGAAAGGGAATTGGATCTTAGGATTCAATAAGTTTCTGGGAGTATGTTTAGTATTGGAGTTTGATCTATAGGGTATTTTTGAGGGCTTGTCTCTTCTGTTGAAGTAGGGATTTGATAGAGTGTTTATTAGTACATATTGCATGAAAGCATTTCAGATTATTCAAGTTAACAATCAAGAAACACTAATTTAGCTTTGGCTAGGCATATACACCAATTGTTGGAAAGGACAGTACAATGGCGCATCCAACATATGCCCAAAGAAGATAATAAAGTTGCAGATTTTCTTGCAAAATTGAATCGTAGTAATGGAGACATTTTACTTTTGTTTGAACAACCTCTAAGTGTTTTAGGTTATGCCTTTGTAGACTCTTTGTTTTGTTTTATACGCACCAATTTTTTTTTTGAAAATTATTCAAATTTGTAATCCCAAGTGTCATTGTCGTTCTTGTACTATATTTTAGATTGCATTTTGTTATATTTATTGAAAAAATGAACAAATTAATTTCTGTACATTAAATGAAAGAGTAAAATGATTCATTTGTTAAAATTGTGCTATTAAATGTTAATTTTGGTGTTTTATTTAGGGATAAATATCAAAATTATACATGAACTTTGATAACTTTGACTTTGTGCGATTTTATAAATGAAATTTTGAATGATTCAATTTTCAAAAATCACTAACAATATTATCAAATTAGCATAATTTTATGTTGATATATTACATACACAGACTATTATACTAATCCAATATGAACATAAATGTATGTATTCATTTCTTTAAATTTGTACGATTGAATTAAAATCAAAGTTTCATGTATACATATGAACCACAATTTAAGTCCATGCATATAATTGCACAAAATCAAAGTTTATGTTTCAAACTGCACATTGAAATTAAGTTCATGTATACACTTGATATTTATCCCTTATATTTATAAGTATAATAATACATTTAGCTTTTGATATTTACACCTTTATTTACTTTGACTCCCACTTTTTTTTATTTGGAGTAATATAAATCTTATTATTTCATTGCTGATGTGATATTATTTTACTTTATATATCACAACAATTTATTTAAATTTTCTAAATATTTAAAATTTGACAAAATCATAAAACAAATATTGTAATTCCAAAAATTACATAAAAAGCTCTTCAAAATTAAAAATAAAATACGATGCTTAGAACTACCCATAGCTCATCCTCAACTTTTAAATAGGAGGATAATACACTTTAGTGCACTCGAACTCATATCCTCCTACACTGGCAACAATATTAATGTCAATCGAGTTAAGACTCAATTGGCATGGAAAGGGTTTTAAAAAAAATGTTGATTGAGTCTTTAGCTCGATTGGTATGGACATTATTATCAATGCAGGAAGACGTGAGTTTGAGTGCGCTGAAGCGCATTATCCTCCTATTTATTAGTCGTGAAGGGGTTTTTGGTAGTTCTAGACATTGTGTTAAAAAGAACAGATATGACCAGAACTTATAGTGATATTATTCAAAAAAAATAACAGTGAAAATCAAGTAAAACATTTTTTAATGAAAACTTTAGGTTTATTTAAATTTAATCTAATATCAATTATTATGATTTTAAAATTAAACTTATATATTATTATGTTTTAAATTTATAACTATATTATTAAGAAATTTATGAAAAAAATTAAGAAATAATTATATATAATTTAATTAATACTAGACCTATCCATGGCCGAGTAGCTCCCCTGATTTGATTTGGGTTAAGTTTGGACAAGTATTTTGCACCTTGGGCTAGTTCGGCCGGCTCGAATTCAATTTAAATAATAAAAAAATATTTTCAAAATTTAAAATTTAATTATAAAAATATATAAAATATAAACTAAAAATATATTTTTAATATTTTATTATTTTTTTAACAGTAAAATGACATTTTGGACAAGCTAAGCCAAGTCGAAAACTAGCCTAGGCTTAAAACTTTTTTAGATCTGGATCTTAATTCAACCCGACCCAATTCATGTAAACTTCTTCTTAATACATACAACGCATGGGTAAAGAAAATTAGTATTATATAGGGTTAAATATAAAATTAGTACCTGAATTTGTCCAATTTTCTAGATTGGTACTTCAGATTTTTTTTTGTCTTAAATTAGTAATCGAACTTTTTATAGTACCAGACAGCAATATGTGTCATTGATGTCACAATTTAAAAAATCTATTAAAAATCAATAAAAGATTTTAAATATCATAATTTATTTTTAAAAAATCTAAAAATTATATATAAAAATGATAAATTAAAAAAAATCTTTCTTAGATTTTCTGAATTATCTCCATAAATTTGTTCCATTTCCCTTTGCTTGCATTGTCTTTCATCTCTTGCTTCATTTATTTGTTTTACAAGCACTTTTATTATTTGTTTTCTATTTGAGTTGTATGTGTTCAACTTGAGTTTTTATCGATTTTATTTCCACGAGGACTTTTTTATGTTAAAGGAGAGCATTTTCTAAGAATTTATAAGATTTTGTAAATACATTTGAAAAAAAATTAAAGAACATTCATCAATAACACAGTAATACATTGATTCAAGATAACATATAAATATGCAAACAAATAAAATAATTAAATGAATACTTGAAATAGATATTCAACAAAACCAATTAGAATATCAAGAAAAAAAACCCTAAAATTTGAAATTGGGACCCCCAATGTGCAACAATTTTGTTTGCTTACAAGAAACTACATCAATGGGATCCAAGGTAGGTTATGGGAGGAAGAAGGAGAAAAGAATAAGCTGAGGACAAATAGGGGAAATGAAAGAAAAAAAATCGAGAAAGAAAAGAAATGGTGCAATATGTAATTATTATTTTTGTATATATTTTTAAATTTATTAATAATTTTTAATTTATTTTTTAGATGATGATGAATTCATGATGTCACTAATAACATGTGTCATCGTTTGTACTTCACTTGTTCTAGACTTAACAATGTTTAAAAAAATATCAAACTAGTTGATGGAAAAAAATTTTACTAATCTAGGACAAAAAAGGCCGTACCAATATAGGAGAGATGGACAAGTTCGGATACTAATTTTATATTTAACTCTATTATATATTAAGGATATTTTGATAATTATCTTAGGGCAAAGTGGGGCGGGACAAATTTTTCCTAAACACAAATATATCCAATTAATTGGAGATTTAGGCATGCTCTTAAATCTAATCTAAAAAGTTGATTCTATCATATGAGATTGAGTCGAAACCATTTAGTTAGATATTTTACCACCCCTAAATTTGACCAATAATTATATAAAAATAGAATTTGAAACTCAAAGTTAGGGATGTGAATGGGTGAAGGGTTGGTTCTAAAATATTTTTCAAACTCAAGTCAGTTTAATTATTATTATTTTATATTTTACAATTAAAATTTAATTTAAAAATACATTTTATCATTTAAATTGAATTCAAGCCATGGATTAAATTAAAATAGAAAAATCATTATTTAGATCCCACCCAAATTAAATTAGACCTATTCAAAGTCTAATAAAACTGTAATAAAATTTTTATTATTACAGAAAAATAGAAATTTAAACACAGCCTTCAAAGCAAAAAAGTCAATAATGAATTAGAGTGTTAGGAACTTTCATTGGTTTCACCAAACTAAGAAATAAAAGCAACTCTCTTCCTCGCCTGTCCATTTTCTTGGAAAATTTTCCCTTTTTCCCTTTCACTTCTTTCTCTCCAAACATGGGCATCTCATGGAGCAACACAAGCAATAGCAACCGGAGGAGAAACCAAGCTTACCTCCATGGCCCTCCACCTCCTCCACCTTTCTATTATCCCCAAGAACCCACTTCCCTTCCTCCTCCGCCACCTCCACCGCCATCCCAGCCTTCTACTAGCCACCCTTATCCTGCGCATCCTCCACCCCCACCGCCTCCAATTCCCAACAATTACTACTGTTCCCCACCCTACAACCCCTGCTGTTACTCAAACCCTGTCATGGGTCGTTACCCTATTCAATATCCTCCATATTTCGCCAACCAGGCTAGTGCCTGGCCCCCGATTCGTGCTCATGCCGTGGCGGCGCCGCCGCCTCAGCCGCCGCCTCATTATGTGGAGCATTATAATGCCAAGAAAGTGAGGAATGATGTGAACGTGCACAAGGATACGTTGAAGCTGGAAGTAGACGAGCAGAATCCCGATCATCACTTGGTTTCTTTCGTTTTTGATGCTTTGTTTGATGGCAGGTAAATTTTTTCAAAAAATTATTTACTTTTTTTGCTTAATTTTGGGTCTGGTTCAAGTTCTTCTTTTTAGAGGAAAAAGTAAAGATGGGTTTAGCTTAAGGTTTATTACTTTATTTTTGGATGAAAAAAAATCAAATAAATTATAGTTGAAATATTTATTTGAAAGCATGAGTACATAACCAATGGAGAAAACAAAATGTAATCCTAATCAAACCCGATGTTAGTGTAGCTGGTTTGATATGAAAAACCAAATTAAAATTATAAAAAACTGTTCTTTGGTCATTAAATGATTAAAGAAAGATAGAGAATTAGATAATGTAATAGGGTTTGGATGTTATATGGATTCCAAAATAGTGCTTGTAACTTCATTGCGTTTGATAGTGATGCCGTGAACCTACCAAATCTGAAGGATTAAAAATCTTAATGCAGCAGCAGCTAGTCCTTATACTATTTAGAAGCATTTTTGCTGCTAGGATTAGCAATCTAGTTGAGGCATGATACAATTCACATTTTTATGAGCAGATGAGCTTTCTTATTTGAGTTCGGGATTGTGCATTTGGTTATTGCTTTTCTATCTTTAAGTAATCAAACTGTGAGTATCCTTATCATATATGCATTAGGAACTATGAAAGCTATATTAGTGAATATTAGTGAATGTGGACTGTAATTGATAGGCTGACTCTTGAAAGTCCTTGCAAAGTTCCCTTCATCCTTAGGGTTGGCGATTGAAATGTCTAATCCTTTATGGGATAGAAAAACAAGCACTGCCTTTATTTCATAACATTAATCAAATGTATGAATTACAGCCCTTTAAATAAACTCTGTGAACAACCTGACAAATCTGCTTTCAACTTTTAAAAAGGTGGTTCAGATAGGACCCTTAAACCTCTTAAGAACCTGCATGTAAACAAAATTGCTTGATAAAAAGAAATTAGATAATCATCCAGATAAGATTGCAACGATCTTAACCCAGATAAGATCTTATGCATCTAAATTCTAATAAGATTATCCAAATCTAAGTTATGTGACATTTCCCCCCAAGTCAGGAAAAAGAATTGAACATTCCCCTCTTGTCCACTATGTTATGGTCCCGACTGATGGATCTTGTAACTGAATGATTCACAGGCAATCTTCTGTCTTGTCAGGGCTCTTTCCCTGATTTTTACCTCCTCCTTCCGAATGACCTATGTTGAACAAGTGAAACTCGTTGAAGGGAATTCCAAACCTTAAGACTTGACTTGTTAGAGAGAATCTTAAATCTCGTAAAAATTGGTTTAATCTGACTTGAATTTTGTTGCTACCAATTGGCCTCTTAAATAGAGGTTACATAAGTCTACTTATTTGAATAAATGACTTATAAGCTAAGGAGACCAAAATAAAGACTCTAAATAAAGAAAGACTCCTAATGTCTCTCTAAAATACTTTTAATTAAAAAAGATCTCTTAAAAGATATAAAATACTCATAAATAAAATCGCCTAATAGAATAATAAATTAATCTAATAATAATTAATTGACATGTAACACTAGCTTCTTGAATGTTAGCAACTACTTTTGTAAGTATATCAGAAATTTGTTCTTTTGGAAAATAGACCATACAAATAGTATGCAAAATTGAGAAGAAAAGAAAGAAGAGGGAGAGAAGCTGTTGCCGTGGGAGGTGCTGCTGCTGTGAGAAAAAAGAAAGAAGAAAAGGGAGAAAGGAAAGGAGAAATAGGAGAGAAATAATCTGGAAAAATCAGCTTAGTTATCTCTCATGCTTAGAGGGTATTTATACTATCTAAGAGTAAACAAAATAAGAAAGATAAAGATTTAAATCCCTAAATTACAGCAAGTATATTCAAACACTCCCCCTCAAGCTGGAGCATATAGATAATATGCTCCTAGCTTGGCTCCTAGCTTGTTGCTTATATACTCAATTTGAGGTTTCCTAAGAGCTTTAGTGAGAATATCTGCTAGTTGATTATTGACAAAACTCGTGGCAATACAGTTTGGCTCGATCTTTTGTTTGACAAAGTGACAATTTATCTCTATGCGTTTTGTCCTTTCATGAGACACCGGATTTGTAGCAATATGTAGAGCAGCTTGATTATCACATACCAACTTCATTGGGATGTTAGTTTCACATCGTAATTCCTGAAGAAGTTGTTTCAACTAGATAAGTTCACAAGTGACTAAGGTCATTACTTGATACTCTACGTCTGCACACGACCTTGCCACAACATCTTGCTTTTTACTTTTTCATGATATTAGATTCCTTCCAATGAAGACACATTCTGCCCAGTTAGCATCTAAATACCCAATGACTTGTGTATTTCCTTTATCTTTGTATAACAAACCTTGTCTAGGAGCATGTTTGATGTATCAGAGGATGCTCATCATTGCATTCCAATGGCTATCACATGGAGCTTGCAGAAATTGACTTACCACACTTACTGGAAAAGAATTGTGATGATAAGATAGTTCAATTTCCCAATCAACCTTCGATATTGACTAGGATCCTTTAGTGGCTCATCCTGACCTGGAACAAATTTAACATTAGGATCCATCGGTTCTCAATAAGTTTAAAATCCAGCATCCCTATTTCTTCCGGTATATCCAATGCATACCTTCCCTGGGAAATAATAATGCCTGTGTTTGGTTGTGCTACGTTAATGCCCAAAAAAGTATTTCAACTTCCCCAAGTCTTTAGTTTGAAAGTGACCAAAAAGATGTTACTTACGTTGTGGTTTCCCTTCATGATTATCACTTGTGATGGCAATATCATCCATATAAACAATCAAATAGATACATTTTTCATGAGTGTTATGACGATAGAAGACTGAGTGATCTGCTTCACTCCTTTTCACCCCGAATAGCTGGATAACAACACTGAACTATCCAAACCAAGCTCTTGGGAATTGCTTTAAACCATAAAGAGATTTTCACAGTCGACATACTCTAGGCTCTCCTTGAGCAATGAAGCCTGATGGTTGCTCCATATAAATTTCTTCAAATAAATCACCATGAAGAAAAACAATTTTAATTTCCAGCTGATGAATAGTCTATTGATTCATTGCAGCAAGGGAGATCAAGAGTTGAACTAAGGTAATCTTGGCGGTTGGAGAGAAAGTTTCTTCATAATTAAGACTAGGAACCTTTGTAAACTCTTTGAGCAACTAGACGTGCCTTAAAACGAGTGATCTTGCTATCAAGTCAAACTTTCACAGTAAAAACCCACTGATAGCCAACTACAAGTTTACCAAGTGGTACAGGAACAAAATCCCATGATTATCAGAAATAGCATTCATCTCATCCACCATAGCTTGTTGAATGATTGCCGTTTTGATACTTGATGTTGCCAATATTCAGCATATTTCAATGATTGATGTGATTGATTTATTCCCTTGTACTTGTGCATTTGGTTATGGGAGTAATCCATCCCTTTGAGGCTGAGCGATATGAGCAATAAGCAGATTATTTTGAACATTTCAAGGATTACCAGATGTGGAGAAGAAGGGTTTAATAAAATCTGAAATTTCAAGCCACGGCGAAGATAGAAATTTAAGAAGAAATATCAAAGGGAATCAAAATGACAGGCGGATAACACCATTGGAGTTGAAGGAACAGAGCATAGCTTCTGGAAGATTTGGCATTAAAGAACAGTGACCAGATGGATGCTCAAGTGCTCTCACTCATTGATGCGTGGGAGAAGGGTAGAAATCTTGCAGAATTTTCCTGATCTGAGTATGCTCATTTGACAGCCTCCTTCCAAAGGTTTTCTGTTGTTGTATGGTAGTAATATTTCTTCCAGTATAATCATCCACTGAATTCACAAGCCACACCTAGCCTGTAAGATCATATTTATATGGTTTCATGGTTGTACCATCAGGATAGCACCTTCAGCCTCTTCTTTGGATCACCATTTGAATGGAAAGTGACCATTGAAGATAGTTTTTTCCTGTTGAGTTGGTGAACAGTGATTTGCAGAGATGCGTTCTTATGCAAGCAATTGTTGAGGTGGGATGCTTGCTCCAGTCATGGTTGTTTTGGCCATTTTTTCTCTCAACAACTATACCAAGCCCGGTGCCATATAAACCTGTATAGGAGAGAAAACAATCCCTGCCATTACTTCAGAACCATAATAAATGAATGAATGAGAGATGCAAAATAGAATCCACTATACTAGAACCTAACAATTATAAGAACTGACTCAAGATGAGACCCTTCAATCATTTGGATAAAGATTGCAAGGATCTTAAACCGTTTAAGATCTCCAAAATCAGAAGTCCAATGTCACTATCAGAATCTGAAATCTGCTGCAAAATCTTTATAAATATGTTTTGGAATTGAACCTGGGGAACTTAACAGTGAAGGGCGATGATTAACAGAGAGAGCTCTCTAGTTCAGCAAGCACATGTGGCTAGTCCAGTTTCCAGGACTATGGCTGTGATGTATCTTCTTGTCCATTACGATGTAGCCTTACGGTATTAGATCATGTCTTGCTGGTATTGGCACTTACCTTTTCTATCACCTTTTACATTTTATGCTTCACAGAAATTTAGGATAACCCAGCATTTTAAGTTCTGGTTTCCTGGAATGTATTATTGGTTAAGCTTTTGCTAGCTGAACAGTGGATCATAATGCTATTATGCTGTTGCTTGTGAAGTCAATGACTTGATGTTTTAAACTTCTGAACTTGCATAGATTGCGCCATGCAAGCTGAATGACATTAGGTAACCTCCATTGGCTTAGTCATATGTTCTATTAAAGAACTGCCCCTTTATGGTCTGCTATTGCTTGCAAGTTTGAAATGACTTTCACAAATGTTGGCACACTTAGGATAAATGCCTTGACTTCTTTTCACAATCTCTTAGTTCCTTTACTACCATAGAACCAGCTATTTGTTCATGGAACCTTTTGAATAAACTGCATCATTTGCTCAACATTGTTCATGAGAAGAGGTAGGGATAGGATGGTAGCACGTGTATTGGAACTTTACATCCTAGAATTCAAAAGAATGGGAGGTTGTTTTAATGTTAATTTTTGCTTATAGTTTTTTTCCCATCATTTTTCCCCCATAAAGTCTTTCCTTTTTAAAATCTGCTCTTCATCTTTAAAGTTTTTACTATACCTAGATAAAGAACTAGATGTTGAAAATTTGCTTCTTGGAAGTTTCTTTCATGGCTTTGTAAGCTGCAATTAATTTCCTTGGACTTGTAAAGAGTTCTCCCTTCTTCTGTTTTCAGGCATGTCTGATTCTTTGTTTGAGGGATTCAGTGGCATATTGATTTTGCAACCACTGTTTTGATTGGGGTTGAGATAAATATCATCTGGGTTTCTCTTACGGATTTTTTTCTTGCTTTTGAAGCAATTGTTTTATGTGAATATATAGTTGATACCAAAAAGCCTTCTGTTATAGAGACTTTTAAGGTTAAGGGTTCTCAAAGTTCTATGGAAGGAAATTTCTTAAAATTGGATTATAATAGAATTTTGTTAAGCTGTAGACTGTGATATCCTGATTCAAAGGAAATAATTCAATTCTTTATTTGGATTGGTTTGTTCATTTTTTTTATTAAGTTCAGACCTTCACTTACACTTTTCCTTAGTTATCTGCATATGAAGAAAAGAGAACAGGTTACAATAATTCACTGCCTTGCCAAGCAAGTAATATGATATCAAAGGTATTGGTTTTGTATGGACTAGTGATACAGTTCTTTGTGGAAAAATGAATTTTTTGGCCTTTTTAAAGCCAATTTTGCTCTCAAATATCACAGAAGCTGAATTAAGATTCACAGTAAAGATTCTTTGTTTTGTCAAAAGCAACTAAGTTGTTGGCTCAATTATATGCTTGACATAATTCTAGGGTGAATAGATGTAAAGCTTTCCAGGTAACTACATAATTAATGTTTGGTACTTGTCTGATAAGGTATGCGAACTCCATTCAATGCTTTTATCTAATCATGTTGTTTTCTGATTTACAGTATCACCATTTTCTACTTTGCCAAGGAAGAGTTGAACTGTAGATTTGTTCCCGTATTTCCTGAAGCCTTCGAGCCTGTGAGAGTCCCATTTCAGAAGGGACTTGGCCAGAGATTCCAGCAGCCTCCTGGGACAGGAATTGACTTAGGTTTCTTTGAATTGGATGATCTCTCGAAACCATCACCAGGGGAGGATGTTTTCCCTCTTGTAATTTCTGCTGAAACATGTATGCTGCCGCATTCATCTGATGAACATGTTGATGATCCCACACAAAGTACATCAGCCCACATGCAAATTACTCAAGCCATTTTAGAGAAGAACGGTAACTCTTTCCAAGCAAAAGTGATACGGCAGATATTATGGGTTGATGGAGTCCGCTATGAACTACGCGAGATTTATGGAATAGGAAGCTCAGCAGCAGCAGAAGGCTTTGATGATAGTGACCTGGGGAAAGAGTGTGTTATCTGCATGACCGAACCCAAGGATACTGCGGTCCTACCTTGCCGCCACATGGTAAGAATTCTCCATATTCCTTGAATATAATGCATGCTAATCAGCCTGATATAATAGTTTGAAATTGGCACTTATGAACTCTTGGAATAGTGTGATTAAAATCTATGTTGCCGGACTCTTCTTTTTTCTTGAAATACCAATGCTTATTGGGACATTGGTACAAGGATATAATCCTTCATAAATCCTCCAAACACATGGAAATCTTGAAAAAATTTAAACATATCTGTGTCTGGCACATCCATGTCTAACATTCACATCTCAATCTGAGTAACATAGATTAAAATAACATGGAAACAAGCTCAAGCATTAGTGTTTGCCACTCTTGGATGTTGTGTAGGATCAGACACATCATTTACTTAAAAAGTTACATATTATCGTTCTGCCATTATGTGGGTTCCATATGGCATTCACTTTACCATCATACCCTCTAAGAGGATCATCTTTTATGGTTGGTGCTCATGCATTATAGCTATGACTTATGAGAAAGAGTGTCATGATTGATGATGGAATAATTTACTTTGATTTTGTCTGGAATTTGGAGCTTCTTTATTGCTTACCATGGAAAATATCAGAACTAAAATTTACCATGGGGTTATAATCTTGCAAAGACTCTCCAAATACGTTTAATTTTTTATTTTTATTTTTTATAAATTGAACATGTAATCGCCCTCGAGTCCAGGTAATATAGAAGAATTTTTAGATTTGAGATTGTCTGAAATTGTTGCTGAATTGCCTTTTTTAACAATTTAGTAATGGTGAAAAGGCTTGATTAATATACTAGCAAACTTCGAAATCTTTGATTAGAAGCTAGGATGTATTTGTTTGTCTATTTTCTCAAATTATAACTTTTCAAACTAGTAAATCATTCTTGCGAGAATTTTTTTTTGGTTCCAGTGTATGTGCAGTGAATGTGCTAAAACATTGAGGCTTCAGTCGAATAAATGTCCCATATGCCGACAACCTATCGAAGAGCTTATAGAAATCAAGATAAACAGCACTCATTGAAAAGTTTTCTTCCTTTGAAGTTTGATTGTACGGTATGACAAATTCTTCTTTGTGATCTTTCTCTGATTCACTTGTTTTACAATTATTTTGTATATTTTTTGTCTTCCCATTCTTCACAGTCTTTCTTATGTGCTCGTACGGGTTTATTAGATGTCACTTTTTAAGAGTGGTTGTATAAACCAATTGAGTTAAATCCCGAATTTCTCGTGAACAATTTCTGAACTTACACTTTCTAGATATTATATATATGTAAAGCTTGCATATGTTGGAAGTTAACTCTGTTTTTTCTTTTTGGCTTTCCCCTTTTGGAAGCAATGTATATTAATGAGGTGAATAAACATAGGGTTTTTTCCAAGTTTGCTGCTTGATGAAGCTTTTGAAAGTATATGTGAGAACCATGTAAAGTGTTCAAACTCTTAGCTTTATTCCTTCTTTTTTCACTTTTTTTAGTAACGTTTTGTATATAATTTGCAGCCCTCTTTGTTTCAAAGTGCATGTGTCCGTAGGTTTGGCCGAGCTGTAGTCTGAAACTTTTAAGAAATTCTGTCCAGATTCATTTGGGGTGATCTCGGGCCGACCCGAAATTACACACACTATTCCAAAATATAATAAGATACTATTTTCATATTAATATATAATCTAGTTCGAGGGAGTTGGGCCTATTGGTCTGGACATGTAGCCTGACCCTATTATCAATGTTTTACTGCTTTTTCAAAAAGGTTAGTAAAGATGGGATGAACATTCAAAGGCCAGTTGAGCTTTTTAACTTGTGGAAGGAAAATCTGGGAATATCTTTTGACTTCTGGAATGAAAAATCTGGGAATAGCTGCCATTACAAGTTAAATCTTAGGGGACAAAAAATGAAAAAGAGAAAAAGGAAAAGGTTGGGAGATTCAGGCTGATATAATTACGGCAAAGTTGTTGTACATTGGTATTAAAAATTAGTGTATGAGCCTTGCTTTTTTTCAAAATTGTAATGATCCCAGAAACTTTATAAATGCTATTAATTGGATTAAAAAGATCAAATTTTCCTAGTACCCACTTATTGGGCTTAGACTCTTTGAAAGCCAAAAAATAATCTATTCAAAAAAAAAAAGAGGAAGAAATTTTCGTTTAATCTGTAAATATCAATCTTATATGATTTTCTTTGTTAAAAGCTTTTTCAATACTTTAATAAAATTTGCAAAATAAAGAACCAAAATATTTGACATTCGGCGTATAAACGTTGTGTGTAAAAACTAAGAAAAAAAAAGCGTGAAGGCAGGCAAGAGCATTTAAGTCAAGTGAAGCTCTCTCTCTTCTCTTGTATTTATTGTGCCCTTCTGGATTTACTTTTGTGCCCTCCCCCCTGTTCGCATTACAGTTACATTCTTGTCCTAATAGCTTAGTGATGTAATTGTAAATGACAGAATTCTTTTGCTGAAAACAATGACCTTAAAAAGTCAGAATTAGCCCCAAACTCACATTTTTACAGCTTGGTAAATAAAAATTTTTATGAAAAATAAAGCAAATAAGTTTTAATTATACGAAAACATCTCCTATTATTAATAATAATATTTGCAGAGAATAAAAATAAAAACTGGAGTGAATGAATGATTAAGAAAGCATCGGCTATCTGATCCAACCATGTGGTCTTCATGTGATGTCCTCTGCCTTTGTTTTTTTATAAATAGCAAAATGTCCAATTGGCTATCACCTAACCCTTTCCCCCCTCTCCTTTCCCCTTTTCAACCACTCACCATTTCTCTTATGTCATCATCTTTCCTTCTTTTACTCTCTTTCCATTTTGTTTTCCTTTTTCTTTTTTTCCTTTGGTCAAACTTTATTTCTTTTTATTTGGACAACCAAGTTGAGCTAAGTTGGACTTCTTAGCTAAGGACAAACTTCACTCTCCCTCGACACTTTACTCAATGGACACTAAATCCTTCCAACTCAACCCAACAGAGTTAAATTCAACTGAATTTAGAGTTTAATTCAATTGATTCATGAAGCCAAGATATATTTATCAACTTTGAGATTTGAATCTCAGCATGTGTAACTTTTTCCCTATCCTCAGCTTGAAATCTCCTTTGTAGTAGGAAAGAATCATATCATATTTGATGGTTCAAAATTTTATGCTTAGAGAAAGAAATAAAGAATGCAGATAATGTAACGATCCCATTGATTCGACAAAATTAAAAACAACAAAGGTAGTAAAACTAGTTATTATAATTATGACATTAGATATTGTAGTGATTGAGATTAAAATTAACAGTGGATCTAAATTTAGGTTCAAAAGAAATGAAAATGATCAAGGTGATGGTAGAATAGGTAAAAGCATCATGGAGGTCCCTGTATTAAAAATTATATTACATTTTATCCCTTTTTAAAAAATGGGCAAATTAGTCCCTGTACATTAGATCAAAGAGTAAACTAATCCTTTCTATTAAAAGTTTTATTCATTTCTATTGTTAAAAGTTGACATAGCTGACACCACATGTGCCTCATTCTGATATACATGAATCAATTTAACAAAAGAAATGGATGAAATTTTTAATAGAAAGGCTAGTTTGTTCTTTGATTTAATGTTACAGGGACTAATTTGCACTTTTTTTTTGTAGATGAGACAAAACGTAATCTGACTCTTAGAACAAGGGCCTCTAAGAATATGATAATTGAAGATATTAGATTAAATTGTTGAAATATATAAAATGAATAATTATTATATAAATAAGGTTTGGCAGACAAAATTATTGTGTTTGTTAACAGATTTCTTTTATTCCCCCTCCTTTTTCACCATGGAATGCCAAAGAATCGTATGAAAAGACGCAGCAAAATCAGGGTAAAGTTGAGTTCAATAGTTGAGCAAGATTGTGTTTTAATTAAGGGAGAGAGAGAAACCCATTTTTCTTGTGTTTTTTGTTTGGTCACAATTCAATGCCCCTTTTTGCATATAAAAAGTGAAATCTGCCATGTTCAAACTTCAAATGGAAGAGAAGGAAACTAGAAAAACCATCAAAGCAAGAGAGGGTTTTAGGCTTTTGAGGGGAAAAAAATCAATAATTTGCGTAAAAAAGAAGGGTTCAAACTTCAAACTTCAAACATTAAAAATTAAAATTAAAAAAAAGGGGCTACAAAGAAACGTGATTTATCATTTCCATCATTGCATATAGGCCTAGTTTTCGTGTACCTTATATTCTCCATACCATGCTACCTTAGAATTTCTAACTTTTGTGCATCATATAATAATAAACTTTAATTATATATATTAGTTCAATTGGTACCGTTACTGTTAGGTTAACTTGAAAGCCATGAAATTAAATGTTTTTACACACACTCTAAAAGATAATATTGGCGTTCGTATATTTTTATTAGGGTGAGTATTTGATAAGTGGGCAGTTGTATATCTCTTTTTTATTTTAAATATTTTTTTAGTATTTTACTATATCCTTATAGGATATTTATCAACCCCTTGGTCCTATTTGTGGAGTTTAAAAACTTTACTGATAGTGTACCAAATATTTTCCTTCTGTCATTTATTGTATGCATCACTTGTTTTACTTCCAATACGATTTTTTTTAATAATTGAGGGTAGGAGACGGGTTGTTTGGGATCAAACCTAAACTCTCATGCTTTATAATTTAATTTTCTTGTTACTAAGTCAAAAGGCTATTGAGTACTTCCGATACAAGTTTTAAAGATAAAGACAAATAAAACAAAATGAAATGAAAATAACATATAACACAATATTCTATAAAAATTAAATACTATAAAAATTAAATAAATATTTTTTTTGCCAACATTGTTATGGTGATTGTGGTTACAAGTTTTAAGTTGTGTTTAGTAATGCTTTTTAGAAGCACTTTTGATATTAAAAGCATTTTTGGAGCACTTTTTAAATTTATTTTTTTTGACTTTTCTAAAACATTTTTTCAAGTTAAAATTTTTAGTTTTTTCTCTTCCAAAAGCACTTTGATAATTTAATTACGTTTTCATCCCTCTAACATATGGTACTTTCCCTTCTCTAGTTAATTGCTTAAAAAGTATTTAAAATTTATTTTTTTATATATTAAAATATTAAAAACAAATTATAATAAATTATTTTCTATATTCTTGTTAAAATATCATAATATTAACTAATTTAAACATTATTTAAATGCTTATTTGTTACTTTATAACACTATGTTTAAAATGAATATTTTATTTCTCAAAAGTACTTTTTGACAATAATATTATTGTTGTGGTTGAAAAGTGTTTTTAAAAAGTATAGTGAAAATGGGTGTCTTATAATTTCAAATGTTTAAAATTGTTGTTAAAATGGAAAGTTAAAATGTCCATGCTGGAAATTAAAAAAAATAAATTAACTTAGATGTTATTTAAATAATTTAATATAATTATACATGAAATATAAATTTTAAATAATTTTTAAGTAATTAATATAAATTATTTATAAAAATAATATATGGAATATTTTTAAATTTACTATAACAATAAATGATATTTACATAATTTAATATAATAATATAATAATTTAAATTTAAATTTTAAATATCATTTAAATAGTTAATATAAATAAAAATATTTTAATAATTTCATTTCAAACGAAAAAAGACGATAAATGTTAGCCTTCACATTTGGGTAAGAAAGCATTTTTTGGCAACATTTTTTATTCCAAAAGTGTGGGGTTGAATAAAATTTAATTTGATTCGATTTTTTTTTAATTTCGAGTTAATTGAATTTAATTATTTAGTTTTTTTAAAATCAAATTGAATAAGTGATTCAGATTTTTGAATTCAAGTTAAGTTGAATTTTAAAACTTGAATAACAAATTGATATAAATATTCATTGGGCCTAACAATTTTGAAAACGCGCAACTTGGTCACTCTAAAAAATTACAAAAAAAAATTTGAAATATTCTTCAGAAATTCAATATATTTATAAAATATCTTTTTCCAAAATTTATAAAAATTTATATATTCAAAAAATAAAAAATTATTAAAAATATTGAAAATTATATAATAATGTTAAATTATAAATTAAAAAAATTCAAATGACAAAATTTGAGGCTTTAAACAAGTAAATTATCAAATTTAGTTTATCATTCTAATTATTATTATTTTCTTATTTTGTTTTTAAGATTTCTTAAATATATATATGGTATTTATGTTTTTTAACTTAAAATTTAGTCATATTGTCAATAAGATTTCAATATGGCCAGTTTAACTTTTTTAATTTAACTCGAATAAATTTATTCAATTCGACTTTGCTCAATTTAATTCTAAATATTTTCAAGTCAAGTTAGGATGATAAAATAAGACTCGTCAGTTTGATTAATTCAAAAAATTTTATTCGATTTAATCAAACCCTCACACTAAATCCAAGTGTTTGACGTTATTTTTGTAGTTGAGGAAGGGAATTTTGAAGTGAAAGTTATTATAGGTTGGCATAAAAAATGAGAGTTGGAAGGCAGTAGTGGAATATTGAGGGAAAAGCCGAAAGCAAAACGTAAAGAAAATGTTATGAAGAAGTGGAAGGCTTAGGCTTGGCAGACTGTTGTCCATTAATACTCATTTTTCCCCCATCAAATGAATAATGCAATCCCTCTCTGCACAAAATTTATACCCATGTTGCCCTACTTTCCTATTTTTGGACCAATGTTTTCATACCAAACTATTTCTTTGTAATTTCATTTCTATACTTTTTTTTTTACTTCATTTAAATTAATCTCATATAAAAAATAACATTAATTCGAGTCAAATCAATTCGAATTTTTATCTAAAAATAGAAATATTTTATTTTCTATTATAAAAGGAAAGGTCTCATTAACTAAACAATCCTCCGTATATTTTATTAACAAAAAGTTATCATTTACCTTTTTCTCTCTCTCATTTTATTATAAAAATGATTAAATTAAAAGATATCAATTTTCAATAAAATAAAAATATTTAAAATGATTTTTTTCAATCTTTTATTAATTAATCTGTTTAAGAAATTTGGATTTAATTAAATGGATTCAACTCAACAACCCCATTCTTGCATGATAATAACCCAGCATGTACTCATGGCTTTGAACTTCCTTCTTAGGTAATACCTTCTAACAAGGAAAGGAGGTTTATTGATCTTCCTAATTTAAAATAAAGTGAAAAAGAAGTAAAAAGCAATATTATTTTCAACAATTTAGTTGGTATGTTGTACTATATAAATACTATATAAAACAAAGGTAGCACTCATAGTCTTATTTCTAGGCATGCCAAGTCTAGAAACTTGGATAATTATTCTCTCTCTCTCTCTTTTCCAACATTAACCATAGCCTTTGAATATAGCTTTACAAACAATTTTCTATAGTTTTAAAATATATTACCATTAAACTTCGATTGTACGTAGTTTTTAAAAATATTTTGAATGGTAAAAGTCGAAAATATAATACCAAGTACACCCTTAATTAATTTGATAATATTGAAATAGGATATAATTTTTTTTCAAACACGTGCACAAAATATAAAAAAAATAACACACATATTAAAATGTTAAAATTTGTATACAAAATTCACCATAAATACCCCCTTAAATAATCCATCTACCCATCCAAGGGGTCGGCCCGCTTTGCTTTAACCCTCCCCAATTTGGATATTATTTTCTTAACACTCATCTTACTCAACCTGTCTTCAATTTTATATTTATTTTTTGAAATTTTTACCTTTTTAATATATATATTAATTAGTATTATCCACTTAATTATATAACCGTCCTTAAAATTGACAATATTTTTACTTTTTAACCTTACCCCATTTTGGTAATGACAAAATTACCCATGTCGAGTTGGACAAGCCAAAGCATCGAAACGTCTTATTTTGTCTTTCCCCTACATCATTTGAAATATCAGTGAAGCAGAAGCTAATTATTTTTGTTTACAACTAATTACGTTACAATCATAGTAACAAAAAGTAAAATGAGTTACCACCTCTGAATTATTATCCATTCAATATTAAAAATATAATCTTTTTTATATTTTACAATATTTTTAAGGGTAAACTGTTAAAATAGTCGCTTTTGTTTACTTCAAATTACATTTTAGTCACTTATGTTTGAAATGTTATGTTTTAGCCATTTACTTTATCGCATTGTAACATTTTAACTACTGAGTCATTAACGGTGTAACGGTAAGATGACATGGCACGTTAAATCATCATTTAAAAAAATAAAAAAAAGGTTAATTTATAAAATCGTTCCCCATATTTTTTTTATTTTGAGCAATTTAATTTTTTCTTTTATGTTCTTTTAACTTTTTTTTTTCTCTTTATGTTCCGTTCTTTTCTCCTTCTCCCTCTGTTTTCCTCCATTCTCCATTTCTTTTAACGTTGTTTTTTTATGTTTTGCATTTCTTAAAGATAGTCCCTATACATTTTTTTTGAACAATTTAATTTTTTTTAAGTGAGGTGAGCTTGTGGACTAGTTTTAACAAATGGAAAACATAAAAAAGCCATATTAAAAAAAATGAAGAAGGGAGTAAAACAGAGGGAGAAGCAAAAGAGACTGGAAGATAAAGAAAAAAGAAAGAAAGTTAAAAGAAAAAAAATTAAATTGCTCAAAATGAAAAAAATATAGGAATCCATTGTAGAATTTAACCTAAAATTTTCGTTTGAAATGATGATTTAACGTGCCACATCAGTTTACCGTTAATGTCAATTAATGCCTTAGTGACTAAAATGTTATAACACGATAACGTAAGTAACTAAAACATAACATTTCAAACATAAGTGACTAAAATGTAACCTGAGGCAAATAAAAGTGACTATTTTGGTAGTTTACCTTATTTTTAATTATTAATTTGAACAAAATTGACCAAAATTGTTGAAACTAGACAGGATTGGGAATTGGCTAGTACATTATCTGAAGTAAAGCATAGAATCGATTGATCAACGGACCAGTACAAATCGATTAAACTAGATTAAAATAGGTTGAATAAAGTTTTATAATTCTTTTAATAAATTTTATTTTTATGATTTTTTAATTAAAGCTAATTAAATTGATAAGATAAATTAAATTAAAAATTGACAATTTAATCGATTTGATTCCAAAAACATTTCCGAATTATTAAAAAAAGAAGGAATATTGTTTGGAACCAAATTCATGGGTGGGAGTAGATAACCTATCCTCGGATAGATCTCCTGTATAGGCAACTTGTGCATTTAAATGACCACCAGACTTTTAAACCGATGGTGAATTTTATACATGGGAGAAATTTTTAATTTTTAATAATTTCAGACAACTCCACCTATCTTAATTCTTCCTAAATTTTAGAGGAAAATGTTAATGGTTTACATAAAAAATTTTGGTACATTCAATGTATTTTTAAAAAATTTGATATTTGATATTTAAATCATATTTAATTTTTAAAAAAATTAAATTAAAGAATTATAATATATTAATAATACTATGCATCTCTAATAAAATTTATTACAAATGTAATTTTATTTATTAAAATTTATTTTCATTTAATAAAATATGATTAATATATTTTTTATATAGGACGAGTATTTGGTACATTAGCAATGTATTTTTCTATTCTACAAGTAGCCTTAAAAATTGATAAAAAATTGACATGCGTCTTTTTTTTTCATATTTAACTATATTCTTATAGAAGATTTGTCAATCCCTTACATTGCTTATGAAATCTAAAAACTTAACTAGAAGTGTACCAACTAATTTCCTTTTTTATATAAAATTTTAACATTTCCTTTAAAAAAATTAAATATTTTATTGAAATAATATATTCTAAACTTTATTATTTTTATTTCACTTAAGAACGGAACTAAAATTTACTAAAATTTAAGACAAGAAGATTCTATAAAGAACTAACTAAGTAAAAATGTATTTCATACTTTATGGTTGTCGCTGTTATAGATAAAAAGTTGTTATAGAGATAAAAAAAAACAAAATATAAAAAATTGATTATACAACAAATTTGGATATTATAAAAGGTGGTCGTTATACAGAGGTTGATTGTATATTTTTTCAACTAATACATCAAAAATGAAAATACAAATTAGTTTTAAATCTATGGTATGCATGAGATAATTATTTCAAAAGATTTATATATCACAAAAAAAATTAATTTTTTTATTATTGGATGATAGCTATACTTATATGTATTTATAAGTTAGGCCATGTCGGGTTTCGATCACACTCATGTATGATATATAATTACTTAAGCTTGTTCAACTTGAAATGTAAATCTTACATTTTGCTCATGTCCAGAAATATTTATAAATGATTAACTTGAACTTGTTTGAATTGTCCATATTATTTTTTTAATTTATTTAAAAGATATATTATTTTCATTTAATATTTAGTAATTCTATACGTTTATTTTACTATCATTATGTTTCTTCTTTTTTATTAAATTTCTAAATACCAACGACTAAATGTTATTTTACTATTTACATTATAATACTGTATTTAACTTTTACATGATACATAAAATAAAATAAACATATTATAAAGTTGAAAATGGAAAAGGTAGGGCTTGACGTTTAAATTTTGGAAGACGAGCCCAACACAAAAGTTAATCAAGCTTAATATTTTGCTTAATTTTCTTTTTTTTTAGCTTAATATTTTTGTTCAAATTATTCTAAATATTGGACATGTTTTCGAGCTAGAATAGGTAACTCGTGTTGAATATCAACACCAACTTATTGTAAAATATGTTTTGTCAATGTTTATATTGTAAAAAGCTTAACTTAGGTGAGTAGTCTTTAAGTTCTAAGTTTAGTCTTAAGTTTTATGTTAGTAGGGGAATGAATCCCACATTATCTAGGAAGAACAAAGTAAGGGATTGTGAGTTTATATAAAAACTCATATCCCACATTGCTTAGAAAAACAAAGGTAGTAAGACTTTGGATTTATATAAAGACTTATGTAATAAATGTTAAGTGCACCAAACCAAATATTGAATCTTATATTTGGTTCTTTAAATTCTTTCTTTCTTTTATTGTTTTGGAGTTTTAGGAGGTGTAGCTAAATTTTAGTTTAGTGGTGTTAGAGGAGTGAAAATTTTCTTAGTATGCCCTGTAGTTGTAGCATTGTATAATTTTCCACATCAGAAAAGAAATTGTCATAGCTACTTGAAGATTATCCTTGGTTGCTTAGTTGTTGGAAGGAAGCGTGGTAGTGTGAAATTGCATGTCTAGGAAAGATTCTGGCTAAGGAAAGACTTGGTACTTAAGAGTGTCTATTGTGACTTACATCTCTTTTTTGGGAACTACCTGATGCATTGTTCATAAAATACTTTCACTCTTTAGGTATTTAATTGTGAGAATTGTCGGTGAAATGAAGAAACTTAACAACAACTATAATACATGATCAACTTGCATAATGTCTTATCTGCAAGGACAAGACCTATAATACCCCGAAAGTTACTACAGTAAGAAAGTGAGATATTCTTCTTGATATAGTAAAATAAGGAAATAAAGTGACAAAAAGGGAAATTTTGAGTTATGTCAACATTGAGAAGTATATTATGATATATTAATTCAAGAAAGGACTAAATTACAAAAGTGAGAAAAGTTTTGTAGCCCAAGAGTAAATACTCAAAATTTGAGGGATTAAAGTGTAAATATGAAAAATTTGAAGGACCACTAGTGCAAATATTTTAAGGGTGGAATGATCTAGAAACTAAGAAAAATGGATGAATTAGGACCAAATTGAATAAGTGGAAAAAATATGAGAGGTTAAATCAGAATTTTACCAAAATGAGTAATGAGTCAATGGAGGAATTTTGAAGAATCATAAAGGGCAAAATGGTCATTTAGAAAAGAAGATAATTTTGAAGAGTAATGATGATGTTGGTGATATTTTAGATTAATTAAATAAATATTAGTTTATTAATATTTTGATTTGACTTTTAATTATATTTATTATTATTTTATTTAGTATATAAGGAAAGAAATATGAAGAATTCACTTCATCTTTCCATGCTACTAACGTGAGAAGTGTAACACCCCTAACCCAAATTCGTCGTCAGAACATGGTTACGGAGCATTACTAGAGTTCACAAGTTAATTATCAGACATTTCATTTTTTGTAGCATTCATATTTGAAACAAATCAAAATTAAAACATTAATGAGCTAACGTTGGCCAATTTAACTTATACATGCCATTCAATGCATTATTCTCCTAACATGCACAAACTCAACATTCAAGTTATTTCAATAATTTCCATGTATCAATAATATATATACCATGATTGATGAACTCATCAATTCCATGATTTCCATTCCCTTGTTATTTTTCCATATTTATCCTGTTGAACTACTTGGAATTTCGATGGATTTTCAGGGGTACACCTAAGTGTACAAATCTGGGTCCGTCAATTCATATTCATGTGCGCACATTTCCATTTCAGAGAGCACACTCCCACGAACCTCATCCTTACAGCGGGATTACCAGTCCAGGCTAAATCCCCTATAATATAAACTCATAGAGTATTGTCGAGATTACCAGTCCAGGCTAAATCCCCTGCAATGACAATTACTCTAATGAGCTTGGATCTGAATTATCAGTCCAGACTAAATTCAGACCCTAATTTGGATTACCCGTCCGGGCTAAATCCATTTTCCACATATTCTTCGAGAGGGCTATATCAGGATAGGATCGCCCGTCTGGGCTAGATCCTTTTTACCGTCAATTCCTTTCAGAGATCCATCGAATTTTCCTTCCATTCAACCGGGATTTCTTCCCCTTTTTATCAAATATATCAAAATTTAGGGACATTTTGGTAATTTTCTATTTTTCTCGAATTTCCACCCAATCTTGATCTAAATTAATATTTCATTCAATTTATTAGTTTAAATAATAAAACAATTCATTTCATGCAATTTGGTAACTTTTTGACATTTTTACAAATTTACCCTTAAAATATTACTTTTATTCAATTTAGTCCCTGAACCTAAAACATGCAAATTAGCCATTTTTAATGAAAATTCATGCTAGTTGAATAATCATATATTTTCCTCCTCCTCCTCTCCATTCCACATCCTTAATGTATATAACATGCTTATATGAAACATTATCTATAATTTCACTATTTACTTATTTATTCATTCAAAGCTGTCCACCTGAGTTATGGTCACAAAATTTATTATATCTCATGATTTACAATTCCATTACTTACACAATTTCTTCTATGAGAAACTAGACTCAATAATATTTAATTCCATATTTTATTCATACTCTAATTCGATTTCCACAATTTATGGTGATTTTTCAAAGTTAACCTACTGCTGCTGTCTAAAATTGTTTTAGTGCAAAATGTTGATTACTAAATTTATAACACCCTTATTCCCTTTCTCTATAATATTTCCCATCACTTTCTCTTATTTTCCTTCACTAATATATCAAGAACATAAGACTTTATTTAAGAAAACTCTACTATAACATCATTCCCATACTTTTTCAATAATATCAAACTTAAAAATATATTGAAATCTTGATATTCTTACATTGTGCTATTGATTTCAATCTTTAACTTGATTTTCTCTCTCCTCCAGCTTCTACTTCTTGAATCTAACTTGATATTCTAGCTCCCCATAGTCTCCTTATCAATTTTCTCTCTTGGTGGCTATGGAAATTTCTTTGATTTCTAAGTGAAAATGATGAATTTTGGGTGGGAGGACCAAATTGTAAAGAAAGCAAAGTTTTCTTTCTTTCTTCTCTTCTCTTCTAACATGAAATGCATGGAAAAAATGGTGGAATGAATGATTCTTCATCTTCCTTTTCTTATATATACTAAATAAAATACTAATAAAATAATAAAATATCATTTAAAAATCAAATTAAAATATTAATAAACTAATATTTATTTATTTAATACAAAATATCTCCAACATCATCATTATCTTCTAGATTTCTCTCTCTTCTAATTGACCATTTTACCCTTTATAATGTTTAAAATTCCATCCTTGAGTCATCACTTAATTTGGTAAAATTACGATTTAGTCCCTCAAAATTCTTTACCTTTTCAATTTGGTCCTAATTCATCCACTTTCATTAGTTTCTAAATTATTCTACCCTTAAAATATTTGCACTATTGGTCCTTCAAATTTTCCATATTTACACTTTAACCACTTAAATTTTGAGTATTTACTTTTGTACAACAAAACTTTTCTCACTTTTACAATTTAGTCATTTCTTGAATTAATATATAAAATACCATAATATACTTCCCAATGTTGACATAACTCAAAATTTCCCCTTTTTGTCACTTTATTTCCTTATTTTTACTTTGTCGAGGTTACTACCTTACTTTCTTACTGTAGTAATTTTCAGGGTATTACAAGAAGAGAAAAGAAAGAAAGAAATTTTATTTTCTTTACAATTTGGTCATTTCACCAAAAAACTCACCATTTTCACTTAGAAATCAAACGAATTTCCACAGCTACCAAGAGAGAAAAATAACAAGGAGACTATGGGGAGCTAGAATATCAAGTTAGATTCAAGAAATAGAAGCTGGAGGAGAGAGAAAGTTAAGTTAAAGTTTGGTTTCAAGAGAATAAGGTATGGATGTTAAGGTTTTATGTTATTTTTAAGTTTAGTAGTGATAGAAAAGCATGATAATGGGCTGTTTTGAATGTAATAAATATTCAGCTAGCATGGGTTTACATTAAAATGGCTAATTTGCATGTTTTAGGCCCAGGGACTAAATTGAATAAAAGTAAAATTTTAAGGGCAATTTTGTTAAAATGTCAACAATGACCAAATTACATGAAATGAATTGTTTTGTCTAAATTAATATAGTGAAAGAAATTATTAATATCAAGTGGGTTTATAGTTTTAATTTTGTTGTATGATGATATTATAAAGTGATTTTGTTAAATATTGATGTTAGGATCAAATTGTGAAAATGGTTAAAATATTAGGGTTTGGCATTAAATTTCTATTTTATTAAGGGTTGTATGATAGCCTAGAATATTTGGATAAATTATTAATTGAGAAAAATTAGTTGATTTAATAAATTAACTAGTTAAGGGACTAAATTGTAAAAGTTGTAAAAACTAGGGTAATTGTGTAAATTCAAAAAAAATTGAAATTTATAAATTGTGAAATGAATTGGAACTAAAATATATGCTAATGAATGATTAATTTTATATTTTAGATCAAGATTCCGTAGATACTCGTGAAAAAAAGAAGGAAAAATAGTGGAATAGTCCTTGAACTCCTGCAATTATTACAATTCAATTCAGGTAAGTTTGTATGGTTTAAGTTTAATAGTCATAATGAAATGATGAATGATATTATGTATTTAGTATATTGTTGAAAATAGAATATTGTTAAATTATTATGTATTTAGCATGTTGTTGAAAAATGGAATATTGTTAAATTATGAATTTGTAGTGAATCTGATTTAAACGGAAAATAGGATACACGGGGTTGATTTGATTAAAGAGACCGAACAGAAAGTGAAAGTGATTCGGGACAGCCTGAAATCAGCATCAGATCGTCAGAAATCTTATGCGGATTTGAGAAGAAAAGATATAGAATTTCAGATCGGCAATAAAGTGTTTTTGAAAGTCTCACCGTGGAAGAAAGTACTCAGATTCGGTCGTAAAGGCAAATTGAGTCCAAGATTCATTGGACCGTATGAGATTATAGAACGTGTCGGACCGGTTGCTTATAGATTGATGTTACCACCTGAGTTAGAAAAGATTCACAATGTATTTCATGTTTCGATGCTCCGTAGATACCGATCTGATCCTTCACATGTGATTTGTCCGACGGAGATTGAAATTAACCCTGATATGTCATATGAAGAAGAACCGATTAGCATTCTGGCTCGTGAGATCAAGGAATTACGAAATAAGAAAATTCCGTTAGTTAAAGTATTGTGGCATAAACATGGAATTGAAGAAGCAACTTGGGAGTCAGAAGATACAATGAAAGAGCGTTATCCAAACCTATTCACCGGTAAGATTTTCGAGGACGAAAATCCCTAAGGGGGGGAGAGTTGTAACAACCCGGTTTGACCCTAATCGGACATAGTGGTTTCGGGACCACAAGTCCGAGACAAAAAAATATTTTAATATTATTTTGTGTGTTTATTTTGTGTGCATTTGATTGTGTGAAATTTTCGTGTTTTAATTTTGTTGTTTGAGTGTCCGATTAAACAAAAGGATTAAATCGCGAAAAATGGAAATTTAGGGGTTAATTATAAAAGCACCTAATTGTTGTTGTCTTTTTAAATGGAAGGATTTATGATGCAATAAGACCATAAAGTAGATAGTGGGTGATATATGACATAATTGACCTTAATATATATGTTATAAAAATTTATTATAATAAGGTTAATTTAGTCAAATGTTAAATTAAACATTAAATTAAAATAATTGATGAAAAGATGAATGTTTTCATCTTAACTTAGCCGAATTCATGCAAAAGAAAAAAAGAAAGGAAGTCAAGTATTATTCGGCCATTTTAAAGCTTGATTAAGGTTAGTTCTTTGTTCGGTTTTTGATAATTTTTACGTTTTTGAGATCGTTGCTTCGAATACTATCCAACCCATGTCTTAATTTTGTGAATTGATGAATATTTTGAATTATGCCATTGATGAATATTTGTGTTTTGGGATGTTTGATGATGAATAATGAAAGATATGTCTTAGATTAACATGTTTTGTCTTGGGATTTTTGATGAATTTGAGTATTTAGGGCTAGATTGTGAAAATAAATTTTTGAGGGACTAAAATGTGAAATAAATGAAATGTATGGACTTGTATGAATACAAGGAAGATTCGGCCTAACTATAGTGTTGTGAGATTTTGTGTATTTTGTGTTTTATGCAATAGGGACTAAATTGCAAAAAGTGTAAAATGTCTGGGGCAAAATGGTAATTTGCCCATTTAAGTGTTTTTGGATAAAATTGAATGATTTGATGAATAAAAGGGTTAAATTTGACTATGTTTAGATCAAGGAACGAAGAAAACGAATTTGGATCGGGGGAAATCGAAGGTAATCGAATAGTCGATCGTGTTTGCTGATATCCGAGGTAAGTCTATTAGCAACTAAAAGTTATTAAGTTAATATTTATACATGCATACTAATTTTATCTTATGATTGAGCTATAATTTAAAGTATAATAGTTGAATAAACTTTGGACTATAGATATTGTATATAACATGTTCGAATATACAAGTATGATCTTGTATAAATTATTGGATTAATCAAAGGTATGTATAAGATATAGGTATATATATATATATGGTTTGAATGATTATATAAGTATGTATATATATATAAAGTCGAATAAGCATGCAAATATACATGTATGTGTTGTGTATTGAATTTAGTTATGTCATTATATAAGTATGCGAGGATTGATTGTGCATTTATATATGTACAAGTTTTTGTTTTGAAATTGAGTATGAAATTATACATTCATATGGTAGATTCGAATATGTATAAATGCACATGTATAAATTCTTGAATCGAAATTTGGTATGGAATTATATATGTATGTGAAAGTTTCGATTTTGTATGTATATTCACGTAAAAGTTTTTGAATGGTAGTGAAGATATGAAATTGTTAGTTTGAATTATTATAAAGTGATTGAATGTAATACGGACGTTACGTCTAGCAGGCTTAATGCTGGTGAAGTAATTCAGACTTTAAGTCTAGCAGGCTTAATGCCGGTGATACATTTTAGACTTTAAGTCTAGCAGGCTTAATGCCGGTGATACATTTCAGACTATATGTCTAGCAGGCTTAATGCCGGTGATACATTTCAGACTATATGTCTAGCAGGCTAAGTGCCGGTGTACTGAATCAGGCTTTAAGCCTAGCAGGCAAAATGCCGGTGAATCTGTTTAAATTGTGTTAGAATATGCAATGGATATATCTATGATTTGTGATTATATGAAATCGATGAATACATATGTACATTAGATATATGTGATTGCTGAATTTATAAATGCATATGGTGATATGTGGTAGCTAAACATATATATGTTGAGCCTATGTGTTTGATAATTAATCATGTATGCATTTGAGATATATATATATATATATATATGTGTGTGTATTTCGAATGAATGTGTTACCTAGGTATTCAGGTATACATTCATAATGAGTATATTTATATACAAACAAATATAAGATGTGATTGATGTATATATATTTGTGTTAGATTTAAATTGATTTAGATCTTACCATGAGTGTACATATACAATCGGTTTGATATGTATATAATATGTATATATATATGCTCGGTGGTATACATTCAATTGTAATGTTGTTTTGTGTAATATATATATTAAACTGAATTCATCCGACAGGTATACATATCTGACTATAAATGAAATGGTCTGAGTAGAATAATGTATGAATGTTAGTTGGTTGTGTTAGTTGAAATTTCAGTAGAATAGATTAAAAAGGTTATAATAATTATGTGTTTATAATTATACATTTAGTTATGCTGGAGACTTACTAAGCTATAAAAGCTTACTTCGTTTGCTTTCGTTCATTCGTTTTTATAGATTTGGAGACGCGTTACGAGCTCGGGGATCATCAGCACAGTCCATCACACTATCGACTTCTTTTGGTATTTTGTTAAATATTTGAACTCGATCTTATGGCATGTATAGGCTTGATAATGTTTTGGTTAGTTTTGAATCCTATTGTGTAAATAGCAATGTGAAAAGAGTTTAGTTTCCATGCTTGAATTTGATTATATATGTTCATGAATTGGACTTGCATTTGGAATTAGATATTAAAGTTATGTTTATGTGAGCTTGGTTTCGTAATGCCTCGTAACCCTGATTCGGCGACGGAGACGGGTTAGGGGTGTTACATTTTATTGGTATCAGAGCTATGGTTTAGTCGATTCTCGAAACTAGCGTAGCGTGTATGAGTCTAGCTATACATGCCATATTTTTATATCGAGATAGTGTGATGACTGCTGACGTCTAAAAATGTGTTTTCGTATAGTAATGGATCCCGAACGAGCCGTAGCTGATGATGTTGAGAGTATAGCGCCTGTTCCCGCGCAAGGGACAGAGCCAGTAGATTCTCGACCAATCTCGAGTAACCAGGAGGGAGAGGCTAAACAAGCCTTCTACCAAATGATGAATGACTGGTTTACTCATTATGTCCGAACTAATCCGGTTACACAACAACCTCCACCCCCGACTAATCCATCTTCGATTCCTGTTATACCCCAAGTAAGTGATCCGATGAGATTACTTAAGCCTCCGGTTGACAAAATTCGAAAACACGGGGCCGAAGAGTTCAGAGCTACTGATGATGATGATGCTGAGCGAGCTGAATTCTGGCTTGATAATACTATTCGAGTGTTTGATGAGTTGTCTTGCACCCCTGATGAGTGCTTGAAATGTGCCATATCCTTGCTACGGGACACTGCATATCACTGGTGGAATACACTAGTATCGGTGGTTCCGAAAGAGCGAGTGACCTGGGAATTCTTTCAGACTGAGTTTCGTAAGAAATACATCAGCCAGAGATTTATTGATCAGAAACGTAAGGAATTTCTTGAACTGAAACAGGGTCGTATGACAGTGACAGAATATGAACGGAAATTTGTGAGACTTAGTAGATATGCTCGAGAGTGTGTTTCAACTGAAGCTATCATGTGTAGAAGATTTGAAGATGGGCTGAATGAAGATATTAAACTGTTAGTTGGTATACTTGAGATAAAAGAGTTCGTAGTACTTGTTGAACGAGCTTGTAAAGCTGAGGAGCTCGGGAAAGAGAAGAGGAAAGCTGACTATGAAGCTCGAGATTCTCGTAAAAGATCATTCAGTAAATCATTTCAGTCGACCTCAAGGAAATTCAGAGCGGATCATAGCCAATCTAAAGCTACTGCAGGGTTTCCTAAGTATGATCGAGATCGACCCCTGTGAGTTCACGAGCTACTTCAGTTGCTAGCGTTGGTAGTGTTCGACAAAATAGATCAGAGTGCAAGCATTGTGGGAAATGGCATCCTGGGGATTGCAGATTCCATGATCGGTCTTGCTTCAAGTGTGGTTCAAAAGATCATTTCATTCGAGAGTGTCCGATGGTAGCTGAGCAAAACACTGTGCAGGATACCAGACCGAGTAATGTGCCAGTCCGAGGTAGACCGCCGAGACAATTGAGTAATGTAAGTGGTAGTCAGAGAGGAACCAGGGACACAACAATTCGATCTGAGGCCCGTGCACCTGCCAGAGCTTATGCCATCCGTGCTCGAGAGGAGGCTTTTTCTCCAGATGTTATTACTGGTACTTTCACTCTTTATGATACTAATGTTATTGCATTGGTTGATCCTGGTTCGACTCATTCTTATGCGTGTGAGACTTTAGTATTCAGTAAGACTTTACCTGTTGAGTCTACTGAGTTTGTAATTAAAGTATCGAACCCCCTGGGCCGGTGTGTTTTGGTTGACAAAGTGTGCAAGAATTGTCCGTTGATGATTCGAGATTTATGTTTTCCAGCTGATTTGATGTTGTTACCATTCGACGAGTTCGATATAATTCTGGGTATGGATTGGTTAACTCTGCATGATGCTATTGTAAACTACAAACGGAAAACTATTGATCTACGGTGTCAGAATGATGAGATTATTCGGATCGAATCTAATGATCTGAATGGTTTATCAGCAATAATATCCTCGATGTCGGCTCAGAAGTATGTGAGAAGGGGTTGTGAAGCTTACCTTGCATTTGTTCTTGATAGTAAAGTGACCGAAAAGAAGATTGAATCTGTACCAGTAGTGTGTGAGTATTCAGACGTGTTTCCTGAAGAATTACCGGGTTTGCCACCTATTCGAGAGGTAGAGTTTGGTATTGAGTTAGTACCAGGGACGACTCCCATATCGATAGCTCCGTACCGTATGGCACCGACCGAATTAAAAGAATTGAAAGTACAGTTGCAAGAGCTGACTGATAAAGGTTTTGCACGACCGAGTTTCTCTCCTTGGGGTGCACCAGTTCTATTTGTGAGAAAGAAAGACGGAACGATGAGAATGTGCATTGATTACCGGCAACTCAATAAAGTGACTATAAAGAATAAGTATCCGTTACCACGGATTGATGATTTGTTCGATCAGTTGAAAGGGGCTACTGTGTTTTCAAAGATAGATCTGAGATCAGGCTACTATCAGTTGCGAGTTAAAGACTCTGATGTGCCAAAGACTGCTTTCCGAACGAGGTACGGACATTATGAGTTTCTTGTTATGCCTTTCGGACTTACTAATGCACCTGCTATTTTCATGGATTTGATGAATCGGATCTTTAGGAAGTATCTGGATCGGTTTGTGGTAGTATTTATTGATGACATTTTGATCTACTCTCGAGACGAAAATGAGCATGCTGAACATCTGAGACTTGTGTTACAAACTTTGCGAGATAAGCAGTTGTATGCAAAGTTTAGTAAATGTGAGTTCTGGTTACGTGAAGTCAGTTTTCTGGGCCATGTTGTATCAGCATCGGGTATTTGGGTTGATCCGAGTAAAATTTCAGCTATACTTGATTGGAAACCTCCGAGGAATGTTTCGGAAGTTCGAAGCTTTCTGGGGCTCGCTGGCTATTATAGACGTTTTGTGAAAGGGTTCTCTATGATTGCGACCCCGATGACAAGGCTACTACAAAAGACGTTAAGTTTGAGTGGTCAGAAAAGTGCCAGAAAAGTTTCGATCAGTTGAAAGCTCTTTTAACCAAAGCTCCAGTCCTAGTTCAACCCGAATCGGGTAAAGAGTTTGTTATCTATAGTGATGCATCTTTAAATGGTTTGGGCTGTGTATTGATGCAGGAAGGCAAAGTTGTAGCCTATGCCTCGAGACAGTTAAAGCCGCATGAAAAGAACTATCCGACGCATGATCTGGAATTGGCCGCTATTGTATTTGCGTTAAAAATATGGCGTCATTATCTGTTTGGCGAAAGATGTCATGTTTATTCCGATCATAAAAGCTTGAAATATTTGATGACTCAGAAAGATCTGAATTTGAGACAGCGTCGATGGTTAGAATTGTTGAAAGATTACGAGCTCGTGATTGACTATCATCCGGGAAAGGCTAATGTTGTTGCTGATGCCCTAAGTCGAAAATCACTGTTTGCTTTGCGTGCAATGAATGCACATATGGTTATGTCTGATGATGGTGCGATAGTAGCTGAGTTGAAAGCAAAACCGTTATTTGTTCAACAGATTTGTGAAGCTCAAAAAGCCGATGATGATTTAATTGCAAAACGAACTCAGTGTGACTTAAATGTTGATTCAGAGTTTCTAGTTGATACTGAGGATTGTTTGAGATTCAGAAACCGATTATGTGTTCCGAAAAATCTAGAGTTAATTCAGATGATTTTGAATGAAGCCCATAATAGTCGATTTTCTGTTCATCCGGGTAGCACGAAAATGTATAATGATCTGAAACAACACTATTGGTGGCATGGAATGAAACGAGACATTTCTGACTTTGTTTCGAAATGTTTAATATGTCAGCAAGTAAAAGCCGAGCATCAGGTACCTTCTGGATTGTTGCAGCCGATCATGATACCTGAATGGAAATAGGACAGAGTTACGATGGATTTTGTATCCGGTTTACCGTTAACACCCAGCAAGAAAGATGCAATTTGGTTGTTGTTGATAGATTGACAAAATCGGCTCACTTTATTCCGGTTCGTATTGATTATTCGCTTGATAAACTTGCTGAATTGTACATTTCTCAGATTGTAAAATTGCACGGAGTGCCTATTTCTATTATTTCGGACAGAGACCCGAGATTTACATCGCGGTTTTGGAAGAAATACAAGATGCTTTAGGTACGAAACTACATTTTAGCACAGCTTTCCATCCGCAAACAGATGGTCAATCGGAGCGAATTATACAGATACTTGAGGACATGTTGAGATGTTGCATTCTCGAGTTTGAAGGTACGTGGGAACGATATTTACCTTTGATTGAATTTGCTTATAATAACAGCTTTCAATCTAGTATTAAAATGGCACCTTATGAGGCTTTGTACGGTCGTAAATGTCGTACACCACTGTATTGGACCGAGCTCAGTGAAAATAGGATACACGGGGTTGATTTGATTAAAGAGACCGAACAGAAAGTGAAAGTGATTCGGGACAGCCTGAAATCAGCATCAGATCGTCAGAAATCTTATGCGGATTGAGAAGAAAGATATAGAATTTCAGATCGGCAATAAAGTGTTTTTGAAAGTCTCACCGTGGAAGAAAGTACTCAGATTCGGTCGTAAAGGCAAATTGAGTCCAAGATTCATTGGACCGTATGAGATTATAGAACGTGTCGGACCGGTTGCTTATAGATTGATGTTACACCTGAGTTAGAAAAGATTCACAATGTATTTCATGTTTCGATGCTCCGTAGATACCGATCTGATCCTTCACATGTGATTTGTCCGACGGAGATTGAAATTAACCCTGATATGTCATATGAAGAAGAACCGATTAGCATTCTGGCTCGTGAGATCAAGGAATTACGAAATAAGAAATTCCGTTAGTTAAAGTATTGTGGCATAAACATGGAATTGAAGAAGCAACTTGGGAGTCAGAAGATACAATGAAAGAGCGTTATCCAAACCTATTCACCGGTAAGATTTTCGAGGACGAAAATCCCTAAGGGGGGAGAGTTGTAACAACCCGGTTTGACCCTAATCGGACATAGTGGTTTCGGGACCACAAGTCCGAGACAAAAAAATATTTAATATTATTTTGTGTGTTTATTTGTGTGCATTTGATTGTTGAAATTTTCGTGTTTAATTTTGTTGTTTGAGTGTCCGATTAAACAAAAGATTAAATCGCGAAAAATGGAAATTTAGGGGTTAATTATAAAAGCACCTAATTTGTTGTTTTTAATGGAAGGATTTATGATGCAATAAGACCATAAAGTAATAGTGGGTGATATATGACATAATGACCTTAATATATATGTTATAAAAATTTATTATAATAAGGTTAATTTAGTCAAATGTTAAATTAAACATTAAATTAAAATAATTGATGAAAAGATGAATGTTTTCATCTTAACTTAGCCGAATTCATGCAAAAGAAAAAAGAAAGGAAGTCAAGTATTATTCGGCCATTTTAAGCTTGATTAAGGTTAGTTCTTTGTTCGGTTTTGATAATTTTTACGTTTTTGAGATCGTGCTTCGAATACTATCCAACCCATGTCTTATTTGTGAATTGATGAATATTTTGAATTATGCCATTGATGAATATTTGTGTTTTGGATGTTTGATGATGAATAATGAAGATATGTCTTAGATTAACATGTTTTGTCTTGGGATTTTGATGAATTTGAGTATTTAGGGCTAGATTGTGAAAATAAATTTTTGAGGGACTAAAATGTGAAATAAATGAAATGTATGGACTTGTATGAATACAAGGAAGATTCGGCCTAACTATAGTGTTGTGAATTTTGTGTATTTTGTGTTTATGCAATAGGACTAAATTGCAAAAGTGTAAAAATGTCTGGGGCAAAATGGTAATTTGCCCATTTAAGTGTTTTTTGGATAAAATTGAATGATTTGATGAATAAAAGGGTTAAATTTGACTATGTTTAGATCAAGGAACGAAGAAAACGAATTTGGATCGGGGGAAATCGAAGGTAATCGAATAGTCGATCGTGTTTGCTGATATCCGAGGTAAGTCTATTAGCACTAAAATTATTAGTTAATTTTATACATGCATACTAATTTTATCTTATATTGAGCTATAATTTAAAGTATAATAGTTGAATAACTTTGGACTATAATATTGTATATAACATGTTCGAATAACAAGTATGATCTTGTATAAATTATTGGATTAATCAAAGGTATGTATAAGATATAGGTATATATATATATATGGTTTGAATGATTATATAAGTATGTATATATATATAAAAGTCGAATAAGCATGCAAATATACATGTATGTGTTGTGTATTGAATTTAGTTATGTCATTATATAAGTATGCGAGGATTGATTGTGCATTTATATATGTACAAGTTTTTGTTTTGAAATTGAGTAATGAAATTATACATTATATGGTAGATTCGAATATGTATAAATGCACATGTATAAATTCTGAATCGAAATTTGTATGGAATTATATATGTATGTGAAAGTTTCGATTTTGTATGTATATTCACGTAAAAGTTTTTGAATGGTAGTGAAGATATGAAATTGTTAGTTTGAATTATTATAAAGTGATTGAATGTAATACGGACGTTACGTCTAGCAGCTTAATGCTGGTGAGTAATTCAGACTTAAGTCTAGCCAGGTCTTAATGCCAGGCGTGATACATTTCAGACTATTAGTCTAGCAGGCTTAATGCCGGTGATACATTTCAGACTTATAAGT